>NW_027226190.1:1800000-2045076 GCF_022539635.2 Chironomus tepperi | reverse complement strand
CGAGGTTGCATGGATTGCAAATTTATTTTTGTTGTTGTTATTTCTGCTTGAAAATTTTCCGGTTTTCTTTGTTTGATCAATAGAACATAGATTGCAGTATGAAAAGAGACATTAAAGTTTATTAAAGTTTTATTTCCAATCGTTCATGTTCCCTTGAAAATTCTGACGAACGGAAAAATCATTAAATTCACCCTTTTTGAATCGTTTGAGGAAAATTTTGTATGAAAAATTGGTAATGTGAGAAAGATGAAGAGCACTCAATATAATGAATTTGTCTGTGTTATTACCTTCGATGGAAATGAAATTTGAGTTAGGAAATTTCCATGACATCAAAATGAGATTTAAGCCTTATTTTCATTCTGCTGCTAATTTCGTCTTTATTTTATTTATTAGAGTATGAAAGTATACAAAGTATAGCAATTGACTTGCCAGGAAATAAGAAAACTTTTGAGACGGTTCAAAGGGAATAAAAACTAACACGAAAAGTGAATTTAAAAAGTTTGAGGAATATTAAGAAGTGCGAGATTGTGGAAATGATATAGAAAATAATGAAATGATTGTTATGTATGAATAGATCATCTGTTACTCTATAATTGAGAGTGTTGGCTACTTATTTCTGACCAATTTTACTTACCTGTGCTGCTAACAGTAATTGTAACGTTCTATTCGTTATTCATTTACCTAACACAGCACATTCCCAATTCATTATCGCACATAATGATGCCAAAATCAAAAATTAGAATAATTGACTTGATATCCAACATACAACAAATACTCATGCATTCAATCACTTCAATTTACGGCTCGAGAAACTTTACGTGCTTCATCATGATTTGATTTTTCATTTTAACTTGCTTGCGGTTTCCTCAATTTTAACATTTCTGAGTGTATGGATGAATTGAATTGGAAATTTTAAACTTGAGAATTCTTATCAAATTACAGAACAGCATTTTTCCTCAATATGAACTCGACTCTAATTTTGTGTACTTTGTGTAAAGTTCTCGAATAAAAATTTAACGCATTTCTGTCGAGGAAAATCAATTTCACGCGCGTTTCAGACTTAAAACAACGAAAATATCCAAACATGAAGAGCAAAAAATTCAATTGTTTGTGCTCACAAACGTGCTTCATACAAAACTTGTGATTATTTTCAATACAAATTGTCACACATTAACTCAATTTTACTGTATCTGTATAGAAAATGAATAAATAATATTAAATTCTGACATTGACAATGAAATTGTCTGTCCAAGGTTGATAAGAGGAATTAAATATTCAATTCCGAATGTAAATCTCATTTAATTAGTCTCAACACTTGCTACATTAATCAACTTGAGTCAGCACTTCATTTATTATGTTGCAAGATTTTCATTATTAATATCCCATCACTCAATTCAATATCCCCTTAAGTACCTTTGTCAGACATCCACAAACCTCGAGTTCAATGCTCGTCCAATTCATCCATCCAACTTTGTCTAACATCAGAAATTTGAATTTTTTATGAAAATTCTCACAATTCAGTTCCATTGTACTTATTGCACCATATTTTAATGTGCTTGTACAGGCCATAAAAATGAAATGGAGCAAAAATTGTGTCAAATTCGGTTCATGATTGTTTTCAGTAATTGTTCCACATTTTGTTCCAACAATTGACAGCTTGCATTAATTAAATGCAAAATAAGATGTTGATTTTTGTTTTAGACGAAAAAAGTTTTGAGGAGAAGCTCTGCGAAGGATGGCAGTAATTTGCTGATTCACATCTTGTGGGATTTTGTGCTGATTTGAATTGAACATCCAAGCCCATAAAATTAAAATAGTGTGTGTGTGTGCATTACTGAACCTTGGGAACCTTAAAAGACAATTGAAGACAATATTTTTAGCAGCTATTATGTCATCTGAAACACCTTTAGAAATGCATGCTCAAGTATCTATTTAAACACCCATTGTCTACGCTTCTGAGCATTTTTTTCTAACGCAATTGTACTGAGTATGGCAAATACTGTTCAGAATGAATAAATTGAATAGAAGTAGAATTTAAAATTAATGACGATGATTTAGCTAAAAAGCTAGAGAATCAAATGTGATCAAAGTTTAACAGATGCAAATTAAAACAACGTTCGCAAGGTACAATAAGTCACAATAATCCTCATCATTATGATTATCAGTGTCGGTATTTCTTTTTGTAGTTCTTTCTTGCTCAAGACTCGTGTGTCAATTGTTATGGATATTCTATTGTGGTTGCTAACGAAACGAGCATAGCATTAGTTAATGTTGATGATCTTGATGGTTTTAAGGCACGAATTAAACTTTTATTAGCAAAACGAAACACAGCGCTGTGGCTAAGTTTTGATGACAGAAGCAATAAAACGAAGCAAGTTGGTCACCAAAACAAAAGCGGAAATTGAAATGTTTGTCACATGAGTAAACTTTACATGATATTATTATTTAATATTTGCAAAAAGCTTGAATATCAATAACAGCACTGGATGGTGATTGAGTAAGCGGAAAAAAATGTTAATTTGTCGCTTTAGTGCGAGACGCATAAAAATTATGTGTGAATATTTATTAAAATCAAGCATTTTATCATCTCGTTTGCTGTGACTTGATATGCTTTGCCAAAGACTGAATTATCATCATATCTTTTGAAATCAAATCATATACCATTGATGCAATTCCTCTCACTGTATCTTACGTGAAAATTAGTTTATCTATCAATTACGTCACAATTCGACGTTAATGTGTAAATAAAAGATTAAACCTAATTGAAGTTATTTGTGAATGATGAAGTCGGAACATGCAAGAAAATGTAAAGTCGACAATGAACACCTCAAATGTTAAGAAACAGAAACATTTGTGAGGTTTTCGAGCACAAAAGAGTTACTTACTCAATATCTCTTATTTTATGAAGTCTCAGAAGGCAGAGAAGCGAATGTGAATAAATTTTCAAGTGACTGCACTTATTAAGAACTTTAATTAACATATATTCCTACTCATGCCAAATAATATTACACAATGTTCTTAGCTTCATGCATCTATGACTCGTGTTTACCATAAAATGCAGCATATGTTCTTAAAAATATATGGGTCTCGGCATAGTAAGCAGAACAAAGGCAGATCTTCCTGTATTATCTTCAATTATCACTAAATGTGTGAAGTCTCGGTAAAATGTTAAAGAGACGAGATGATGCAATGAGTTGTAAAGCTCAGAT
Organism: Chironomus tepperi; assembly: GCF_022539635.2. NCBI lineage: Eukaryota > Metazoa > Arthropoda > Insecta > Diptera > Chironomidae > Chironomus > Chironomus tepperi. The sequence continues at coordinate 2,041,867 of NW_027226190.1, read as the reverse complement.
ATGATGTTTGGTATGAAATCTGCATAATAAATATTCATAAAACACGCTTGAATAGCTGACGAATTTGACACAATGACATTTGCTTGTTGCTTCATGTTAACGAATTTTTCTCATACATGATTTCAATCCACCTGACTTGAGGCTTCATCATGAATTACGAAATGAATGCGTTTGAATCTTTATTTTTTATTGCTGCGTTCTTCCTTTTTCTCCTTGTTTACTTAAATTTCATTTAAAATTTTGTGTACGTGAGTGTGTGCTGAATGTTTTCAGTCGTGGGATGAATTTTTTAAATGAATTCTCATGTGAAATGCTGAAAGGAAGCAATGATGAGCATCAATCAACAACTCATATGGCATTTCTTTTGGTATAGCATTTTCTACCTGCTTCATTTTGCTTCCACACATCAATTGAATCTCATTTTGAAAGTGAAATCTTTTTGGATATGCCAAAAATTATTGACAAGTAAATTATCGGATTGCATCACAATCTGTGGTGCTTCTTCCGGTACAATCTTGTGTTTTTCACTTAATGAAGGTCATTGTTGCAACTGCTGACTTTGATTTCGACAAAAAGTGATCATTAAGCTGCTGCAGAATATCACATTTCAAAATAAACAACAGAACATCCTCAATATGCCGCAAGGTTTCCTTCATTCTCTCCATAAAAACCGCACACATGGAAATAATTTAAAAGTTTCAGTGAGTTTCTCTCATTCTGCATTTCTGTTGTCTTTACTTCTCTCATTCTTCTTCACTGTTTACTTTATGCTCACAACATTTTCAGTCTTGACTAGTTGCTTCAATGGACGAGATCGCTTTGTAAGACTGAAGTCAAATTCATAGTTTTTCGGATATTCGGTGTAGCTTTTGCATAAATTTTCGCGGGTTCATGTTAAAAGTGATAAGAAAATGTTGGAAGTGACTGAAAATGAGAAATACTAGACTGAACTGTCTTTGATGGTATTTAAAGTGAATTGATTTGCTATGCAAATTGCTTATGATGGACAATTTTAGTGAAGAAATAATGAAAATTGATGTCATTTTGATAGTTCCAATTGTGATTTACTGTTAGTCATTCAAAATTGGTCACTCATATGTTGAATGCATTTGAATAGCCACACGGCTTTAATATTAAGCTTCAAATGATTCCATTTATAGAAATTCTTCCGACTTAATTTGAAGTGGATTGAAAGGAAAACAAAGAAGAAAGTTTTGTGGACGTAGAAAAAAATGTCATTAAGCTTCAATTCTTCATGATTCCATTTATAGAAATTCTTCCGACTTAATTTGAAGTGGATTGAAGGAAAACAAAGAATGAAAAGTTTTGTGGATGTAAATGTAAAAAATTTTCGTCACTGTCAAATCATAAATTTTGATTCTTCATGCTATTACAATCACAAAGTGTTTTTTCATGATCTAAATTTAAGATTCATTCTTACCATCATAATCACAACATTCACTAATCGGATTTTAAATGACCATCATCAATGAGCATAGAAACTTCACTACTGGATTTCCATCATAAGTCACACTTTGATGCACTGTTTGTTTTGAAATTTTTCAAAGTTATGACCTCGTCAATGACTTCTTCATGATCGTCAACGATTTAATTAACTTTGACCTTACTGGATCTTGGTTTTAGTTCGTAGAGGTGACTTTGACCTGACTGGATCTTGGTATTTGATCGTAAAAGCTATGAAAATTGTTACAGCAAATTTTGATTTGATCTAGTCGTGTGCTGTTTTTATAAAAAAAAGAAAATTGAGCTTGCAAAAAATTTTCAAATTTTTAAGGTCATGCAAGATCTTAAAGCAAGTCGTTGAGCATGTCTGAACTAAGTTTTTGCAAAGATTTTCGCAAGATTTTCATTAGGATGAAAAACGATTGAAAATACTTTTTGATATCATTTTCCTAGTTTCAAGAAAACCATTCAAAAATTGATTTTCTGCCTTAATTTTCTCCTTATAAAATGTAAGGTTTTGCATCTTTTTTCTCAAATTAGGTTAACGAATTTTCGTTTTAAGGAATCACTGCATCATAAGTTTTAAATGTATCAAATTTTTTCATTTATTTCAATGTGTTCAAATTCATCAAAATAAAATTGTTATGCTTACATCAATATTTTTATTATTATATATTTACAGATGACAAAAAACGTGAGATCTCGAAAGTGCTTGACTGTCAACAACTTTGTTTAAAATTTTCAGAAAAATAAATTAATACTTCACATTTGGAAAAAATTGGTTAACTTAATTAATATTAATGATTGAGTTGAACATGAATCACTGAAGCGTTTCAGTAATGATGAAAAAATTGCATGCAAGTTTCACAAGTTAATCAGACGCAATAATTCATGATCAGTGATCATAATCACTATCAAATATCAAAGAACAATTCATCATCAGAATAAAGTGCTCATTGCCTGTTAGGGAATCATTACAATTGACAATTGTGCTTCTGTCAACAACTTTGTAACTACTTCCATTTGGATTTATTTATTTGAGTTGAACATGACAAGTTTTAATGATGAAACTTTTCACTTTATTTCACTAAAAGTCAAAGAAAATTCACAAAAAAAGTGAAAAACTGCATGCTTAAGACCTAATCATTCATATACACGGCATGCATCCACGCATTTCATCATTAAAGAATTGAAAATAAAAACCTTGAACATCTAATTATTGAAGATGAAGCTGAAGATGTAATAAAGATTAATGAACAAATTTTCACAGAACTTCCATTGAGTTGTGAGAAGTGAGAAGAGCTGCGAATGCATTCGGACATGATTTTCATGCTTTCTTCACATAATTCAATATGTTTGCATAAAATCAATTGACTAAGCAACAAGCATATACATGATTATTTATTGTTTATGTTTATTGGAATTCAATAAAATGTTTATGCTTGATAGAATGAATTTCCCATATTGCACTTAATGCTGTTCTGTTGTGGATATATATGAATTTATATTGTGAGAATAAAAATGATAAGAAAAATGAAAGAAATAAAATATTTTGAGTGAGACAAACTCATGGACTAAGAATGACTATAATGAACTACCATAAAAATAATCAACGGAATGCGCCGAGAATAAATTCAATCTTGGAGCCAACAACAGCTAAATATTTATTGGATTTCCTCTACTACACACGTGAAGATGAGCAGTTCAAATTTTATAAGAAAGTAAGTCATCTTTGTGTTTATTGCTTTATATCAGCAATTGTCATTCTGATGTGACTGAACATTAAATTTAATGTGAATTATTTCAATGTCAACATACAGTCATTATGTCGGTGCTTATTATAATCATAGACCGGCGAAACATTAATATGAAATAGATAATGTGTAATGATGGAAGTTTCTCATAATTTATGATGCTGTGCAAAGAGATTCTCATCATCAAATTTCAGCGATATGAGATGAGAATATAAGATACAAAGTATTTAATGCTATCGAATGCCTAAAAGAAATTGTAAAGAAATGCCTGAGGTAGATAATGAGACATAAGACATGAGAATCTAAGAATCTCAAAAGAAAGAACTTTAGTTCCGCCCATTTTGGAATCATCATCACGCTACGTTCAAGACGAAAATATTCTTAATGACTAGTCGCACTCACGAGCATCATTCATTGCCCAAGCACAAGACATGCAAATTAAAGAGCGCTGTGGAGAGTCCAGGCATCATTTTATTAATTTTTAACGCTCATCGCATTTGTCATGTCTAATTTTATGTTGTTTTATGCTTACTCTCATAAATATTCATAACAATTATCACAATTATTTGTCAAAACAAAGCAGCGGCAGTTTATGGATGTATGGCAGCTGAACAGTTTAAAAGCAATTTTGGATATTAAAACGGTTTAACCTTGGCTGCAATTTCTTCTCTTCTTGCTCTTTCTGCATTCCAAAATTTCTGCTTGATTGCTTATGAAAAGAACAATCCGCAATAACAGCAGCTGAATAAAAATTAAATCATTGATTCGACTGCCATTCATCATAACTTGCAATTGCCAATTACTCAATTTCTGTACTTCATTCTATTGCTTCAAAATTCATTGAGCTTAGCTTTTTAGATGTGCAATTGAGTTTTTACAATGTGAAGCAAAGAATCGCAGCAACAAATTCCATAAATTCTCAATTTCACTTATGTACTTCAAACTTGCGCTGCTGCTTCCATCATTCAAGGTTTTTCTTGCAATTTATGAAACTTTTTTTTACAACTTTAAGTGCGCATTGAATCAAATAAACTTGAAAGAGGTGTGACTTACGTGAATTGCAAACGATAAACGACCTCGTTCAATTCAGTAATTGATTTAAAGCCTAAATGAAGTGCTTACTGTCCACCTACAAAAATAAAACAAATCAATTTTTGATGATGCGGAATAAAAACGGCGATAATTGTTTGGTCAAAAATGGAATAAGCAAGTTTTGCTTCCATGTTTTCTGTCCGGTGTCGATAACATTTGACTTTTATTAATGTATTCAGCTTCAGTCTCAAGTAGCTGTTATTTTAAGAAGTTCCAAAATTTATTTTTAAATCTTTTTGTCATCATCGAAATAGAACGGTCATCAACATCATTTATTCCTCATTTTATTTACATTACTCATACTAGTCAGGAACACAATAGTCAACAGCAGCAACAATTGAATTAAAATTTTCGTTATCTCAAGTCTAATAGATGAGATCTTGGACAAAAGAAGAACAATAACGAGATGAGGAGAAGAAAAAGAACTTTTTTATGAGTGGAAGAGATGAATAGAAACGGATTATGATCATATGCAGCATACTCAATACTTATTTACCTTAAGAATTCAATTTAATTCAAATGCCACATCCATAAACTCAACATCTCAATTTCATTTTCTTTTTTCATGCTCATCTCCTTTATTTCATTCAATTTCTTTGTCCACATAGGGCATGCTGCGATTCTTAATCTACAAAGACATCTCAACTGCTCATTTACTTTCCATTCTTTCAATTCTTCACTTAATGATCAAAATCAAGGGACGATTTTTTGTTGATTATTGATGGAACTGATTGTGTTTTGAGGTGATTTATGGATGTGGGTATGATAACTGGTTATGCTTGATTGTGTCTTATACCAAAATTTGTCATAACTTAAATCAAAGTCCAAAAGCTGTTAGCACTTGACTGAAAACAAAAGGGAATCACAATATTCCATAAAGTCTTTGCTGCTGCTCGCTTGATTATGTGATAATAAAATGGAAAGCGCAATGAAAAAGAAAAGAAATAATTTCAATTCTTAAAGAGGCACAGAACAGAAGAGAAGCTTTGTGTCCATAGAAATGTGAGAAATATCGTTCAGAAAGGTAGAATGAAGCAGTAAGTTTATGTCTCATGAAATTCAATAATGTTTAGTGAATTCCTTTCTCTTGTGAGTCTTTATTAAAGAAGCAGAACAATTTGAGTATTCTCATGACATAATTTAGAGAATAAGAAGTCTCGTACCGCTCACTCATTGCCAGTTCTTGCTGTGTGTAGACCTGTTAAGATTAGATTCTTTAACTGTATTTGACTCTTTGCTATTTGCAGTCATCAATATTATTAGAATCGTTCCTTTCTATTCCGTAAATGCGATTTGTTCGGTTCCATTAGACAACACAGAAGAAGATGTAAATGGCACCGAATGCAAGTCTTGCAGACATTCTATATTTATTGGATTAAAGAACGCACAGTTTAGAACTGTATTTTTATTATCACTTCCGTGCTTCTTTGAAGATAATTTTGAAGACTTAAAATAACAAGCCATTCTGTGCTGTTAATAGGACGTGGCATTTTGAGTGTAATTGAAATTTGATTCTTAACCGCTGAGATTGAATTTCAAATTGTTGCTCGCATAAATGAACAAAAAGTTATGTAAATCATAGAAATAATATTACGCAGCATTAAAGGTATTGAAATCCAGAATGTGCCTTTAATGAATATAAATAGAGAGAGAAACTTGATGCCTTAAAGTACAAGAATCATTAAATAATAATCATGAATCTTTGCATGAAAAAATCCCTTCCAGGCTTAAACGATCATCATCCATTCTAGTTTTTTATTGCCATAATTATAAATTTTTGCTAATCTTTTTTTGTTCATCTTTGAATTGCAATTTGCAATTGAGTCAGACAGAAGATCTGTGAGGGAAGCAAAAGTTGCGTGCTCAAAAGTTGCCTTTTCTGAACCTAAGAATAGCTTTTAATTCCATTTCTTCTTCTATTTACAGTCACGATGCTCAATCTTTCGAGGAACAATCTTGTGCTTGTGTATGAATCTGACCTACGCTAATATTGTACGATTTCCACGCGAATTGGAGCGACACGGTGTTGCATTTTTAGTGCCATATTTAATCATAATGTTCATCATCGGTGTGCCAATCGTTTTACTTGAGATGGCTTTAGGCCAATTTCTAGGACAAGGAGCTTCTCATAGCTGGAAATCATCGCCATTTCTTAAAGGAGCTTCTATTGTTGGACGAATAGGTGCTTGGATTGGATGCATTTGGATCTCAATGCACATGTCATTATCGCTCCTGTATATTGGTCAGATTGCATTCTCAGGTGTGCCATTCCGTCAATGTCCCTCAACAGTTGAAGTAAGTTCCTTCATAAATCCTTTTTTCTGACCTTTTATTAATATATTTCTGATCTTTAGATGTCAGGTTCACATTACACAGAAAGAGGAATTATCGGACAGCTGTGCTTACAGAAAACATTCCTTCGATCAATTAGAGAATCTTCCTTGAATTTTGGTCTACTTGCTATTGGATTAGTCTTTTTATGGGTCATTATTATGATGTGGTAAGTTGTCATTTATTTTTTAATTGTGTCAGTCTTTATTTAACATATAATTATTTATCATGTCTAGCACACACAGCGGCCGAGTGAATCGTCGATCGATAATAATGTTTGGAATAGGAGCAATGGGACTTTTATTATTCCAGCTTGGATGGCAAATTAAGAATACGATTGAGGAAGAGAAATTGGAACCAGAATTTTGGCCAATTAATTACAGCATACTAGCACAAAGTTCAACATGGTTTTATGCTTTAATTCAAGTCATTTTATCAACACAAATTGGTATTGGAGCAATTCCAGTGATGACAGGAAAGTTTTTGTACAAAGGAGATGCAATTCGAATGTGCACAGTCTATATGTGCTTCAATTTTCTTACAACGATTCTTGCAACTGCATACTACATGACACCATATAATCAGAACAATAAAATCGACGATATTCCACCGTATCCAGATCTCACAGCAATTACATCAATCTATGATCGTACATTTAATGAACCACACAGCACATACTTAAGAAAACTCATTCCTAGTCTTGCTTATTTGATGATTATTTTTAGTGGAATTATTTCCATTTCTATTGCAATATACACATCATCAAGACTAATGAAACGTCATCCAAACTATATTATGTGCCTTGCTGCATTATGTCTTGCAGTTGGATTCCTTCTTTGTCCTAATTTTATACCTAGCAGATATCTTGATATGAGATGGACTGGATTAGTTATTGTTTGTGCATTGGTATTTGATATTATTTCAATTACATGGATTTATGGCATTAAGGACTTATCAATAGACTTGGAATTTTCAATTGGACGTCCAATAATGAAATTATGGTTGATTTTATGGTCAACAATTCCATTACTTCTTGTAGCAATTGTAACATGCTTTATTGTATTTCCAACAAAAGTTCAAATGATAGAACCAATTGTTGATTTAATTCCAAAATGGATTCCAATTGCCATTTGTCTCAGCATAATCTTACTTTTTGCAATTTATGAAGTGACAAAACAAGTTGATTACAATACATTCAGCATGATCCATGAATCAACAAAAGCAGCAAAAGATTGGGGTCCTGCAGATCCACTTGTAAGACATGCATGGAAGCAATGGAAAACTGTTTGTGACGATACAGGTCAACGAGACTTTACATTGAAACGACGTGGCACAAAAGACTGGACAAGCTCAATTAAAAAGGGACAATATTCACATGCCAAAAGAAACGCAAATTGCATTTCAACACTTAATAATCACAACAAATATGTTGTAAATGGCAAGACACTTCATGCTTCGACAGCATCAATGTCAGGTGGATCAAATTCTCCAAATTATAGTGGCTCAGTCTTTGGTGATTCAGCTATTGAAGAGGATATAAGTTGTGGTGATAAATACTCATCTAATGAACGTGATGGAACTTCAAGGAAATCATCGCAAAGTAATCGAGTCAATAGAAATCAATCTGATGGAAGTCATCATCGACATTATAATCATCATCAAAGAACAATAGCAAATGATGATGATCAAATGATTGGAAATTACCAAAAAGTTCCAATAAGAATTTCAGCAGTCAGTGACCATCCAAAAATCAAGAGAAATTCTTACTTCCAAGCTCAAGAAAATGATGAAATAATCATGACTGATGATTTCAAGTCATGTATTGAGATAGTTCCATCAGACTTTTCTGATCTTGCTTTTCCACCACCACCTGCTCAATTTCAAGCACAATCAACATTCATGAAAAATCCACTATGTCAATTAAGTCACCATAATGAAATCTTTTATGAACCTGAAGATGACGTCGATGAAGCTGATGAAATTAATGAAACTCAACACAGATACGAGCAGCAGCAGCAACAACAACGACAAAGGAATGGACACTTAATTAGCAATATTCACATTAATGGCAGCAATACATTTAGTGACGGAACCATGAGTACTAAAACAACAAAAACATTGTCATCAACTGCCACACACATTCCAAATGACTCATACACCAATAATTGGAGAAAGCTTTCTCGCAATGGTGATGAATTCTCTACAGAATTGTAGTTAAGGAATCGACAGCAAAAAGTGTTTTCTATGAAAATGCACACAGTCATGATTGTAGGTACAAAACTTTCACTTTACGTGATGAGAACATAAATTTTGATTCCTTTTCTTTACAGATTTAAGTTCTTCAGGGAGAAAACTGGAATTTTTTCCACAAGTTTCATTCAAGTACTTGATTGTTTCACGACTTATAAGGAAACGTTCCAATAAAAATTAATTTTAAGGACATACTTAATTGACTTAACTAGACAGATGAAAATTATTTTAGCAGATCGAGAATAAATCAGGATTTTTAAATCTCAGGATTAATTTTTAATCTTAAGATTAAATTAAAAATTCATCCAAAGAAACGTTATTTTTATCAGAGAAGCTATAGCTGATAGCTGGATGAGCTACACAATTTTTATCTGACTAGTTTAGTTAATTAAAATAATCAGCAATATCTCATTAAAATATAAATTGTTTGAAAAATATTTTTGTACTTATTTTGTCCATTTTTCAAATCAGTTCATGTGATATGATGATACATTTCCACTACTTAAGAATGTACTTACCGCCATACAAAGAAAAAAAAATCTTTTTGTTATTAGATTTGTTATTTTGCATGTAAAAAATAAATAAAAATTAAAGTCTGAACAATAAAATTGATTGTTTTTTATTAGTTTTCAAATTTTCAGCTCTACTTCCTGTAATGAAATGATTGATGCTGAAAAATTCGTAAAGATAAGTGAAATACATTAACAATTATTGTAGATCGATCAACAATTTTTTCTTTATTATTATTTTAAATTTTATGTACATGCATTATATAATCTTCTGTTCGTGAAGTTACCTGAATTTATTTTCATATTTGGAATCAACAATATTCAACTTATTCTTTTATTTATTTACAAAATGGATTGGAGAAATTAATTAAGTACATTAATTGACTTGTGTTAAGTCTTTTCAGTATTTGTTTTCTTTCATTTATGACTATACTTATTATTTTTGTGGTCAAAATCATCTCAATTGAATCATTTGAAGTCTTTTACTTTTCATTGGTTCATAATAAACAATTTTTCATTATTAAAACAATTCGGGAATCACAATTCTGTAGAGAATTCATCACCATTGCGAGAAAGCTTTCTCCAATTATTGGTGTATGAGTCATTTGGAATGTGTGTGGCAGTTGATGACAATGTTTTTGTTGTTTTAGTACTCATGGTTCCGTCACTAAATGTATTGCTGCCATTAATGTGAATATTGCTAATTAAGTGTCCATTTCTTTGTCGTTGTTGCTGCTGCTGCTCGTATCTGTTGTGAGTTTCATTAATTTCATCAGATTCATCGACGTCATCTTCAGGTTCATAAAAGATTTCATTATGGTGACTTAATTGACATAGTGGATTTTTCATGAACGTTGATTGTGCTTGAAATTGAGCAGGTGGTGGTGGAAAAGCGAGATCAGAAAAGTCTGATGGAACTATCTCAATACATGATTTGAAATCATCAGTCATGATTATTTCGTCATTTTCTTGAGCTTGAAAGTAAGAATTTCTCTTGATTTTTGGATGGTCGCTGACTGCTGAGATTCTTATTGGAACTTTTTGGTAATTTCCAATCATTTGATCATCATCATTTGCTATTGTTCTTTGATGATGATTATAATGTCGATGATGACTTCCATCAGATTGATTTCTATTGACTCGATTACTTTGCGATGATTTCCTTGAAGTTCCATCACGTTCATTAGATGAGTATTTATCACCACAACTTATATCCTCTTCAATAGCTGAATCACCAAAGACTGAGCCACTATAATTTGGAGAATTTGATCCACCTGACATTGATGCTGTCGAAGCATGAAGTGTCTTGCCATTTACAACATATTTGTTGTGATTATTAAGTGTTGAAATGCAATTTGCGTTTCTTTTGGCATGTGAATATTGTCCCTTTTTAATTGAGCTTGTCCAGTCTTTTGTGCCACGTCGTTTCAATGTAAAGTCTCGTTGACCTGTATCGTCACAAACAGTTTTCCATTGCTTCCATGCATGTCTTACAAGTGGATCTGCAGGACCCCAATCTTTTGCTGCTTTTGTTGATTCATGGATCATGCTGAATGTATTGTAATCAACTTGTTTTGTCACTTCATATATTGCAAAAAGTAATATTATGCTGAGACAAATAGCAATTGGAATCCATTTTGGAATTAAATCAACAATTGGTTCTATCATTTGAACTTTTGTTGGAAATACAATAAAGCATGTTACGATAGCTACAAGTAATATTGGAATTGTTGACCATAAAATCAACCATAATTTCATTATTGGACGTCCAATTGAAAATTCCAAGTCTATTGATAAGTCCTTAATGCCATAAATCCATGTAATTGAAATAATATCAAATACCAATGCACAAACAATAACTAATCCAGTCCATCTCATATCAAGATATCTGCTAGGTATAAAATTAGGACAAAGAAGGAATCCAACTGCAAGACATAATGCAGCAAGGCACATAATATAGTTTGGATGACGTTTCATTAGTCTTGATGATGTGTATATTGCAATAGAAATGGAAATAATTCCACTAAAAATAATCATCAAATAAGCAAGACTAGGAATGAGTTTTCTTAAGTATGTGCTGTGTGGTTCATTAAATGTACGATCATAGATTGATGTAATTGCTGTGAGATCTGGATACGGTGGAATATCGTCGATTTTATTGTTCTGATTATATGGTGTCATGTAGTATGCAGTTGCAAGAATCGTTGTAAGAAAATTGAAGCACATATAGACTGTGCACATTCGAATTGCATCTCCTTTGTACAAAAACTTTCCTGTCATCACTGGAATTGCTCCAATACCAATTTGTGTTGATAAAATGACTTGAATTAAAGCATAAAACCATGTTGAACTTTGTGCAAGTATGCTGTAATTAATTGGCCAAAATTCTGGTTCCAATTTATCTTCCTCAATCGTATTCTTAATTTGCCATCCAAGCTGGAATAATAAAAGTCCCATTGCTCCTATTCCAAACATTATTATCGATCGACGATTCACTCTACCGCTGTGTGTGCTGTACATGATTAAGAATTATATGTTAAATAAGAACTGATACGATTAAAAGTAAATGACAACTTACCACATCATAATAATGACCCACAAAAAGACTAATCCAATAGCAAGTAGTCCAAAATTCAAGGATGATTCTCTAATTGATCGAAGGAATGTCTTCTGTAAGCACAGCTGTCCGATAATTCCTCTTTCTGTGTAATGTGAACCTGACATCTAAAGATCAGAAATATTAATAACAAATGCCAATTGAAAGGATTTATGAAAGAACTTACTTCAACTGTTGAGGGACACTGACGGAATGGCACACCTGAGAATGCAATTTGACCAATATACAGGAGCGATAATGACATGTGCATTGAGATCCAAATGCATCCAATCCAAGCACCTATTCGTCCAACAATAGAAGCTCCTTTAAGAAATGGCGATGATTTCCAGCTATGAGAAGCTCCTTGTCCTAGAAATTGGCCTAAAGCCATCTCAAGTAAAACGATTGGCACACCGATGATGAACATTATGATTAAATATGGCACTAAAAATGCAACACCGTGTCGCTCCAATTCGCGTGGAAATCGTACAATATTAGCGTAGGTCAGATTCATACACAAGCACAAGATTGTTCCTCGAAAGATTGAGCATCGTGACTGTAAATAGAAGAAGAAATGGAATTAAAAGCTATTCTTAGGTTCAGAAAAGGCAACTTTTGAGCACGCAACTTTTGCTTCCCTCACAGATCTTCTGTCTGACTCAATTGCAAATTGCAATTCAAAGATGAACAAAAAAAGATTAGCAAAAATTTATAATTATGGCAATAAAAAACTAGAATGGATGATGATCGTTCAAGTCTGGAAGGGATTTTTACATGCAAAGATTCATGATTATTATTTAATGATTCTTGTACTTTAAGGCATCAAGTTTCTCTTTCTATTTATATTCATTAAAGGCACATTCTGGATTTCAATACCTTTTATGCTGCGTAATATTATTTCTATGATTTACATAACTTTTTGTTCATTTATGCGAGCAACAATTTGAAATTCAATCTCAGCGGTTAAGAATCAAATTTCAATTACACTCAAAATGCCACGTCCTATTAACAGCACAGAATGGCTTGTTATTTTAAGTCTTCAAAATTATCTTCAAAGAAGCACGGAAGTGATAATAAAAATACAGTTCTAAACTGTGCGTTGTTTAATCCAATAAATATAGAATGTCTGCAAGAATTGCATTCGGTGCCATTTACATCTTCTTCTGTGTTGTCTAATGGAACAGAGCAAATCGCATTTACGGAATAGAAAGGAACGATTCTAATAATATTGATGACTGCAAATAGCAAAGAGTCAAATACAGTTAAAGAATCTAATCTTAACAGGTCTACACACAGCAAGAACTGGCAATGAGTGAGCGGTACGAGACTTCTTATTCTCTAAATTATGTCATGAGAATACTCAAATTGTTCTGCTTCTTTAATAAAGACTCACAAGAGAAAGGAATTCACTAAACATTATTGAATTTCATGAGACATAAACTTACTGCTTCATTCTACCTTTCTGAACGATATTTCTCACATTTCTATGGACACAAAGCTTCTTCTCTTCTGTTCTGTGCCTCTTTAAGAATTGAAATTATTTCTTTTCTTTTTCATTGCGCTTTCCATTTTATTATCACATAATCAAGCGAGCAGCAGCAAAGACTTTATGGAATATTGTGATTCCCTTTTGTTTTCAGTCAAGCACTAATAGCTTTCGGACTTTGATTTAAGTTATGACAAATTTTGTTAAATGATACAATTCAGCCTAACTAATTCTCACATGAATATCCCAACATTTCCTCAAATCACAATCAGTTCCATCAATAATCAACAAATTATCGTCCCTTGATTTTGATCATTAAGTGAAGAATTGAAAGAATGGAAAGTAAATGAGCAGTTGAGATGTCTTTGTAGATTAAGAATCGCAGCATGCCCTATGTGGACAAAGAAATAAAGGAGATGAGCATGAAAAAAGAAAATGAAATTGAGATGTTGAGTTTATGGATGTGGCATTTGAATCAAATTGAATTCTTAAGGTAAATAAGTATTGAGTATGCTGCATATGATCATAATCCGTTTCTATTCATCTCTTCCACTCATAAAAAAGTTCTTTTTCTTCTCCTCATCTCGTTATTGTTCTTCTTTTGTCCAAGATCTCATCTATTAGACTTGAGATAACGAAAATTTTAATTCAATTGTTGCTGCTGTTGACTATTGTGTTCCTGACTAGTATGAGTAATGTAAATAAAATGAGGAATAAATGATGTTGATGACCGTTCTATTTCGATGATGACAAAAAGATTTAAAAATAATTTTTGGAACTTCTTACAGCTACTTGAGACTGAAGCTGAATACATCAATAAAAGTCAAATGTTATCGACACCGGACAGACAACATGGAAGCAAAAAACTTGCTTATTCCATTTTTGACCAAACAATTATCGCCGTTTTAATTCCGCATCATCAAAAAGTTGATTTGTTTTATTTTTGTAGGTGGACAGTAAGCACTTCATTTAGGCTTTAAATCAATTACTGAATTGAACGAGGTCGTTTATCGTTTGCAATTCACGTAAGTCACACCTCTTTCAAGTTTACTTGATTCAATGCGCACATAAAGTTGTAAAAAAGTTTCATAAATTGCAAGAAAAACCTTGAATGATGGAAGCAGCAGCGCGAATTTGAAGTACATAAGTGAAATTGAGAATTTATGGAATTTATTGCTGCGATTCTTTGCTTCACATTGTAAAAACTCAATTGCACATCGGAACGCTAAGCTCAATGAATTTTGAAGCAATAGAATGAAGTACAGAAATTGAGTAATTGGCAATTGCAAGTTATGATGAATGGCAATTGAATCGATGATTTAATTTATTTTCAGCTGCTTTTATTGCGGATTGTTCTTTTTACAAGCAATCAAGCAGAAATTTTGGAATGCAGGAAGAGCAAGAAGAGAAGAAATTGCAGTCAAGGTTAAACCATTTTAACATTTAAAATTGACTGTTCAGCTGCCTTACATCCATAAATTGCCACTGCTTTGTTTTGACAAATAATTGTGATAATTGTTATGAATATTTATGAGAGTAAGCATAAAACAACATAAAATTAGACATGACAAATGCGATGAGCGTTAAAAATTAATAAAATGATGCCTGGACTCTCCACAGCGCTCTTTAATTTGCATGTCTTGTGCTTGGGCAATGAATGATGCTCGTGAGTGCGACTAGTCATTAAGAATATTTTCGTCTTGAACGTAGCGTGATGATGATTCCAAAATGGGCGGAACTAAAGTTCTTTCTTTTGAGATTCTTAGATTCTCATGTCTTATGTCTCATTATCTACCTCAGGCATTTCTTTACAATTTCTTTTAGGCATTCGATAGCATTAAATACTTTGTATCTTATTTCTCATCTCATATCGCTGAAATTTGATGATGAGAATCTCTTTGCACAGCATCATAAATGATGAGAAACTTCCATCATTACACATTATCTATTTCATATTAATGTTTCGCCGGTCTATGATTATAATAAGCACTGACTTAATGACTGTATGTTGACATTGAAATAATTCACATTAAATTTAATGTTCAGTCACATCAGAATGACACTTGCTGATATTAAGCAATAAACACAAAGATGACTTACTTTCTTATAAAATTTGAATTGTTCATCTTCACGTGTGTAGTAGAGGAAATCCAATAAATATTTAGCTGTCGTTGGCTCCAAGATTGAATTTATTCTCGGCGCATTCCGTTGATTATTTTTATGGTAGTTCATTATAGTCATTCTTAGTCCATGAGTTTGCTCTCACTCAAAATATTTTATTTCTTTTCATTTTTTCTTATCACTTTTATTCTCACAATATTAATTCATATGTATCCACAACAGAACAGCATTAAGTGCAACATGGGAAATTCATTCTATCAAGCATAAACATTTTATTGAATTCCAATAAACATAAACAATAAATAATCATGTATATGCTTGTTGCTTAGTCAATTGATTTTATGCAAACATATTGAATTATGTGAAGAAAGCATGAAAATCATGTCCGAATGCATTCGCAGCTCTTCTCACTTCTCACAACTCAATGGAAGTTCTGTGAAAATTTGTTCATTAATCTCTATTGCATCTTCAGCTTCATCTTCAATAATTAGATGTTCAAGGTTTTTATGTTCAATTCTTTAATGATGAAATGCGTTGATGCATGCCGTGTATATGAATGATTAGGTCTTAGGCATGCAGTTTTTCACTTTTTCTGGGAATTTTCTTCAATTTTTAGTGAAATAAAGTGAAAAGTTTCATCATTAAAACTTGTCATGTTCAACTCAATTTAATAAATCCAAATGGAAGTAATCACAAAGTTGTTGACAGAAGCACAATTGTCAATTGTAATGATTGCAAGCATAACAATTTTATTTTGATGAATTTGAACACATTGTAAAAATAAATTTGATATTTATAAAGCAGTGACGAAAATTCGTTCGATTACATTTAGCACTTGAAGGAGGAAAATGAAAACTTTTCAGACATGCTCAACGACAGCAGCAAAAATTGAAAAGTTTGCAAGCTCAATTTTCATAAAAACAGCACACGATACAAATATTTGCTGTCAATTTTCATTTAATAAGCAATAATCGTTGACGATGAAGAAGTCTGACGAGGTAATGAACAAAACAAACAGGCACAAAGTGTGACTTATGATGGAAATCCAAGTTTTATGCTGATGATGGTCATTTAAAATCCGTTAAATTTGTGTTGGTAAGAATGAATCTTAAATTAGACATAACATAGCATGAAGAATCAAAATTTATGATTTGACATTTTTTTCTACATCCACAAAACTTTCTTCTTTGTTTTCCTTCAATCCACTTCAAATTAAGTCGGAAGAATTTCTATAAATGGAATCATTTGAAGCTTAATATTATAGCTATGTGTGGCTATTCAAATGCATTCAACATATGAGTGACCAATTTTGAATGACTAACAGTAAATCACAATTGGAACTATCAAAATGACATCAATTTTCATTATTTCTTCACTAAAATATTGGTCATAAGCAATTTGCATAGCAAATCAATTCACTTTAAATACCATCAAAGACAGTTCAGTCTAGTATTTCTCATTTTCAGTCACTTCCAACATTTTCTTATCACTTTTAACATGAACCCGCGAAAATTTATGCAAAAGCCACACCGAATATCCGAAAACTATGAATTTGACTTCAGTCTTACAAAGCGATCTCGTCCATTGAAGCAACTAGTCAAGACTGAAAATGTTGTGAGCATAAAGTAAACAGTGAAGAAGAATGAGAGAAGTAAAGACAACAGAAATGCAGAATGAGAGAAACTCACTGAAACTTTTAAATTATTTCCATGTGTGCGGTTTTTATGGAGAGAATGAAGGAAACCTTGCGGCATATTGAGGATGTTCTGTTGTTTATTTTGAAATGTGATATTCTGCAGCAGCTTAATGATCACTTTTTGTCGAAATCAAAGTCAGCAGTTGCAACAATGACCTTCATTAAGTGAAAAACACAAGATTGTACCGGAAGAAGCACCACAGATTGTGATGCAATCCGATAATTTACTTGTCAATAATTTTTGGCATATCCAAAAAGATTTCACTTTCAAAATGAGATTCAATTGATGTGTGGAAGCAAAATGAAGCAGGTAGAAAATGCTATACCAAAAGAAATGCCATATGAGTTGTTGATTGATGCTCATCATTGCTTCCTTTCAGCATTTCACATGAGAATTCATTTGAAAAATTCATCCCACGACTGAAAACATTCAGCACACACTCACGTACACAAAATTTTAAATGAAATTTAAGTAAACAAGGAGAAAAAGGAAGAACGCAGCAATAAAAAATAAAGATTCAAACGCATTCATTTCGTAATTCATGATGAAGCCTCAAGTCAGGTGGATTGAAATCATGTATGAGAAAAATTCGTTAACATGAAGCAACAAGCAAATGTCATTGTGTCAAATTCGTCAGCTATTCAAGCGTGTTTTATGAATATTTATTATGCAGATTTCATACCAAACATCATATCTGAGCTTTACAACTCATTGCATCATCTCGTCTCTTTAACATTTTACCGAAATTTCACACTTTTAGTGATAATTGAAGATAATACAGGAAGATCTGCCTTTGTTCTGCTTATTATGCCGAGACCCATATTTGGTTCTTAAATTGTAAGAACATATGCTGCATTTTATGGTAAACACGAGTCATAGATGCATGAAGCTAAGAACATTGTGTAATATTATTTGGCATGAGTAGGAAGAAATGTTAATTAAAGTTCTTAATAAGTTCAGTCACTTGAAAATTTATTCACATTCGCTTCTCTGACTTCTGAGACTTTATAAAAATGAGAAATATTGAGTAAGTCAGTATTTTGTGCTCGAAAACCTCACAAATGTTTCTGTTACTTTACATTTGAGGCGTTCATTGTCGACTTTACATTTTCTTGCATGTTCCGACTTCATCATTCACAAATAACTTCAATTAGGTATAATCTTTTATTTACACATTAACGTCGAATTGTGACGTAATTGATAGATAAACTAATTTTCACGTAAGATACAGTGAGAGGAATTGCATCAATAGCATATGATTTGATTTCAAAAGATATGATGATAATTCAGTCTTTCGCAAAGCATATCAAGTCACAGCAAACGAGATGATAAAATGCTTAACTTTTTTAAATATTCACACATAATTTTTATGCGTCTCGCACTAAAGCGACAAATTAACATTTTTTTCCGCTTACTCAATCACCATCCAGTGCTGTTATTGATATTCAAGCTTTTTGCAAATATTAAATAATAATATCATGTAAAGTTTACTCATGTGACAAACATTTCAATTTCCGCTTTTGTTTTGGTGACCAACTTGCTTCGTTTTATTGCTTCTGTCATCAAAACTTAGCCACAGCGCTGTGTTTCGTTTTGCTAATAAAAGTTTAATTCGTGCCTTAAAACCATCAAGATCATCAACATTAACTAATGCTATGCTCGTTTCGTTAGCAACCACAATAGAATATCCATAACAATTGACACACGAGTCTTGAGCAAGAAAGAACTACAAAAAGAAATACCGACACTGATAATCATAATGATGAGGATTATTGTGACTTATTGTACCTTGCGAACGTTGTTTTAATTTGCATCTGTTAAACTTTGATCACATTTGATTCTCTATTTTTAGCTAAATCATCGTCATTAATTTTAAATTCTACTTCTATTCAATTTATTCATTCTGAACAGTATTTGCCATACTCAGTACAATTGCGTTAGAAAAAAATGCTCAGAAGCGTAGACAATGGGTGTTTAAATAGATGCTTGAGCATGCATTTCTAAAGGTGTTTCAGATGACATAATAGCTGCTAAAAATATTGTCTTCAATTGTCTTTTAAGGTTCCCAAGGTTCAGTAATGCACACACACATACTTTTTTAATTTTATGGGCTTGGATGTTCAATTCAAATCAGCACAAAATCCCACAAGATGTGAATCAGCAAATTACTGCCATCCTTCACAGAGCTTCTCCTCAAAACTTTTTTTTGTCTAAAACAAAAATCAACATCTTATTTTGCATTTAATTAATGCAAGCTGTCAATTGTTGGAACAAAATGTGGAACAATTACTGAAAACAATCATGAACCGAATTTGACACAATTTTTGCTCCATTTCATTTTTATGGCCTGTACAAGCACATTAAAATATGGTGCAATAAGTACAATGGAACTGAATTGTGAGAATTTTCATAAAAAATTCAAATTTCTGATGTTAGACAAAGTTGGATGGATGAATTGGACGAGCATTGAACTCGAGGTTTGTGGATGTCTGACAAAGGTACTTAAGGGGATATTGAATTGAGTGATGGGATATTAATAATGAAAATCTTGCAACATAATAAATGAAGTGCTGACTCAAGTTGATTAATGTAGCAAGTGTTGAGACTAATTAAATGAGATTTACATTCGGAATTGAATATTTAATTCCTCTTATCAACCTTGGACAGACAATTTCATTGTCAATGTCAGAATTTAATATTATTTATTCATTTTCTATACAGATACAGTAAAATTGAGTTAATGTGTGACAATTTGTATTGAAAATAATCACAAGTTTTGTATGAAGCACGTTTGTGAGCACAAACAATTGAATTTTTTGCTCTTCATGTTTGGATATTTTCGTTGTTTTAAGTCTGAAACGCGCGTGAAATTGATTTTCCTCGACAGAAATGCGTTAAATTTTTATTCGAGAACTTTACACAAAGTACACAAAATTAGAGTCGAGTTCATATTGAGGAAAAATGCTGTTCTGTAATTTGATAAGAATTCTCAAGTTTAAAATTTCCAATTCAATTCATCCATACACTCAGAAATGTTAAAATTGAGGAAACCGCAAGCAAGTTAAAATGAAAAATCAAATCATGATGAAGCACGTAAAGTTTCTCGAGCCGTAAATTGAAGTGATTGAATGCATGAGTATTTGTTGTATGTTGGATATCAAGTCAATTATTCTAATTTTTGATTTTGGCATCATTATGTGCGATAATGAATTGGGAATGTGCTGTGTTAGGTAAATGAATAACGAATAGAACGTTACAATTACTGTTAGCAGCACAGGTAAGTAAAATTGGTCAGAAATAAGTAGCCAACACTCTCAATTATAGAGTAACAGATGATCTATTCATACATAACAATCATTTCATTATTTTCTATATCATTTCCACAATCTCGCACTTCTTCATATTCCTCAAACTTTTCAAATTCACTTCTCATGTTAGTTTTTATTCCCTTCGAACCGTCTCAAAAGTTTTCTTATTTCCTGGCAAGTCAATTGCTATACTTTGTTTGTTCATACTCTAATAAATAAAATAAAGACAAAATTAGCAGTAGAATGAAAATAAGGCTTAAATCTCATTTTGATGTCATGGAAATTTCCTAACTCAAATTTCATTTCCATCGAAGGTAATAACACAGACAAATTCATTATATTGAGTGCTCTTCATCTTTCTCACATTACCAATTTTTCATACAAAATTTTCCTCAAACGATTCAAAAAGGGTGAATTTAATGATTTTTCCGTTCGTCAGAATTTTCAAGGGAACATGAACGATTGGAAATGGAACTTTAATAAACTTTAATGTCTCTTTTCATACTGCAATGTATGTTCTATTGATCAAACAAAGAAAACCGGAAAATTTTCGAGCAGAAAGAACAACAAAAATAAATTTGCAATCCATGCAACCTCGAGAATAAAAGAGTTAGGGTACTGTCCTTAGAAAAGGATTACATTCAGTTCTACATGAGCATTTTGTACCAAAAATAAAGTTACAATTTGTCTAGTTTGTGCAAGTTTTCTTTGTGTAAGTGGAAATATATTGAAAAAGTTTAATATTAAAATTTATTGACTATTCATGCATGAGCACTGTATTCATGTGTATGACCGAAAAAATTGATGTCAAATAAATGAAATGAATACAATTTTTGCTTTACCATTATTTACAATTGAGACAAGTTCCGTTCATTTCATTTGATTTCTAATAGAGCACTCATCATCAAATAAATCACATGCAGAGGAAAATTGGAGTGGCATCAACAGTGAATCTTGTTTAGAAAACATCTCGTTTCATTTTTTTGAGAGTCACAACTAAAAAGCGATTAGCAAGTTGTTATTTTTTTGTAGTTATGACATCAAACAGAGCTTACAATTCAATCGAAAACTCAACGTGAAGTAAAACGAGCGCGATGAGCTGGAAAATGAGAGAGCAGCAACGGCTATGAATATGAATATATTCCGCTAAATAATGACGTAATTGAATACGTTAAGCATGTAGGAATTTTTTTGCTGATGACTTGGATATTTACTTTTTTGCAGACGATAGAAACAGGTTGTAAATTGAAATTCCCAACGTGAATATCGTCAATGTTATTTATCCTCGTATCCAAAATTAATATTCAGCCTTTAAGATAGTACAAAGTTGGATTTTGACGTATTGAAAGTCACTTTGAATGGTAAATAGACGGAAAGAAATAACAATTAAAGGTTAATTTCAGTTATTTCCGCATGAAAATTTTCCATTTTGTCCATAAAAATGTAATTACTGACTTTTTCATGATAATTTTGCAATCAGATAATAAAAATTACAAGTCAGAATGTTCTATACACGAATATTAATTGAGAAGAAATATAAAACGTGAGGCAGTAAATTTTGTGTGTATTGTGCTGTTGTTGATAATTTTTCAGCAGTTATTGCTGTTGCCGAACAACCGATTATTATTTAAATGTTTTCAACGGGTAATGATGCTAAATGAATTTAACAGGAATTAAACATCGAATGGAATTCTCCGATGGTCACATCATCAATCGCAAAATAAATAAATGTAATCTTTTAAGTGGAATCATAAAGATGAGTCAGGTTGTAAGCAATTCAACATGTTCTTAAATTATAATAAATTAACACAACATTAAAATTGATTGATGAGGAATCAATACAGGAAATATTTCAAAGGTATTTGATGATTTCGCACAAAAATCCAATTTCTGAAAATTCTTCCTGTCGATAAATGCGAAAATCGAATTTCCTGTCATAAATCGTGCTATGAAAAATGAAAAATTCTGATTTATAGGGGCGATAAGATCTACGTTGCTAATTTGAAAGCAATTAAGGCACCATCATGAACATAACAGCACACACACGTTGAAAATCTCATTAAAAAATTCGAATTGGTAATCAATTGAGCACAAAATTGCTACTCTGCATGAAATTATAGACGAGATTCTCTTCATACGCTAACAATTGCCTTGATTTTGTGCCTGACACTTTTCAATTAAATATAATTAATGAAATTATACAGCATTGTTTGATGACACAAAATGAAAAGCATCCTCGTGACAAATTTTAATGAATTAAATAATTATCACTTAAAATTTGATTATAATTGCCTTAAATTCATTGCCATTCATGTTTGAATGGATCGTTGTGACATAATTGTATCCAATTTTCGATTCCAGTAGCACATTCATTGTAAAACAATTTAACTAATTGAGTGTAAGTAAAATTTTAATGTAATTTTAATAACTTTTGCTTGCTTCATAAAGGAATTTTGTCTTTAAACCTTTAATAAATGTCTACACGGACTAATTAACTAATACCTAATACGTTCTACATCAACACTCATGTACAGTATAATTCTTTAGGGTATAATCTGTCTAATAGGATTTACTGCTAATTAAAATTATGTGAATAACATTCTGAGGATTTCTTATTGCCATAAATTATTTTGCAAATTTGCTTAATTTAAGTATTTTGTTATTGTTGCGTAAATCTTAGCTCAAAAAGAAGTTTTCAAGGTAGGAAAAATTAGCACGTGCAACTCACCTGTTTACTCGAACTGTCAGCCTCATCTTTCTTTACTTGAATAAGTTTCATTGTTGATCCAGTATGCGTTGTATTGTTACCTACAGTACTGCTATATGTTGAATTATTGCCAATAGAATACGCAGAATATCGTTTGACTCCATCATTCTTGTCAATTGACTCATCAATTGTTGATGGAAGAATTTTCGTTGTTGATGTGGCACTCTCATTCATTTGTGGATGATTATTTGTTGCATTATAGTCTAGTGAGGCATTTGTTGTCCATATTGATTGTGTTTGAGTGTCTGGCAATAATTCAGGATTATTGAGAGGATTCTTCTTTCCATCGTTTGATATTGTTCCGTCCGAAAATCGATGAAATGTGAGATTTTGTTGTGTTAGAAAGGACATTGATGTTACACTAGTAATCTGTAAGGGAAAATAAAAATAATTTCATTAATCATCTAGAATGTTTTTTGATAGAATTAAGTAGAAAAATTCTTAATAGGATTATCAAAATTCCGAGAATATTTCAACAAATGCTAAAAGCATTCTCGAATGACGATAAAAATAAAACAAAATAATAAAAATTCTTTAAGGTTGGACGGAAATTCAGAAGCGATAAAATATTCAAGTGACATATTTGAGCGCATTACAAGCATTTTGGAATGTCTCGAATACAGTCATTAATAGCTTCTTACTGAGATTTTTCAAGTTTACAATGCTTCCATTTTATTATTTATTGCTTCCAAACACAACTTTCGTGATGTCGCACAAATGAAAAATTGAAAACTTTTAAGAACAATGGCAAGGAACTGCATGTGATTCTCATTTCTTTGTTTCTACACAGTAAGCATGATTTATTTGCTTAAATGTTCTTATTACTTGATGCCATTTTTTGTTTATTTTTGATAAGATAAAATTCCATACAGAGACTTCACACGACAAATTTCCATAGAACGAAACAGTGAAGGATTTCCTAAAAGTTTATGAAAATAAACCACAACATCAACAGCATTGAATGTCTCGAGTTTATATTACTCATCAACAACATTGCATTTAATACTTTCGCGTTAATATTCAGAAGCTACATTTGCTTATTCATTTCATATGTATCCTCGTCTATCTTTCATCTCCACATGAACAAATATTTAAACACGAAACTTTATTATTTGTATGACTTATTTATCACATCACATCACATGAAGCTTAAAAAGTGTTACTCTTAAAGATCTCAGCAAAGTTTCGCGGTAAATAATTCAATATAAATAAAGGAAGAACAGTTATGGACGAAAATAAAGGAGACTCATTTATGCATGACAACTGCTTCGAACAACAATTAAGCAGTTACTGGAAACAATTGTTCAAACACATATCAACATACAATTAAGTCAACAATCTGAGGTCACAACGTCATGGGTAAGGTGTAACTGTATTTAAATTAATGACACAGTATCAAAGAGGCTTATGTTGAGATTAATGAGAAGTCATGTCTATATATTGAACTCAAATTGTGATTGACATTGCATTGAATCATTTAACACTTGATAAAAATCAAACAACGTTGCCAACTTTTTATTATCTTTAATCATTTGATATTCTTCGCTGATTCTCTCCATGTCTATACGTTGGTAAACCAAAGTAATTGTTAACTTTTGTGGCTTTTTCCTTACTACTTCATCGACCATTCAACTGTGCATTACTCACGTCATCTAGTTCAAAGACCTACACCAACCAAAAACGTGATGCTTATGGACTGTGCAATGTAAGCATCATCTACAGATGGCTACCGATGAAAAGTATAAAGAACTCTTTCTTATTCCTAATAGAATTATTCGAACATTTAATTTCTCATTCATAAAAAGTTTCCCGACCTTCGCTTTCGCGATAGATATTTTTATTCTGACATTGACTTCCAATGTTGTCGTACGATAAGTGCTTAAAAGTTTACTCATACCACACACAGTAATTCTATTGAATAAGTTGAAGATATCATAACAACAACAAAAACTTTCAAGACATGAATGAAGCTATGCCATTGAAGTTATCAGGTTAATTAAAGTAATGGTTGCTGTCATTATAAGCATAGTAACCCACTTTATTTGCCAAATTATTTACTTAATTTTATCGATTTTTTTTTACAACCATGTCAGTACATTCGGCTTCAATAAAAGAACATGAACTTGGGGAATGCAAAGGAACTCATAAAAAATGGATGCGACAACCTCGAAAATGATTTTTTGTATTCAGTTCAATGAGAACATTCTCGTTTATCGTTCGTGACCTTCAATTTCTCGAATTTAGAAAAAGGAAAATAAAAATCTGTTTTTCAATCGTGCTACGCACGTAGACCTTTGAGTCTAGAAAATAGAATGAGAATCCTACGCAATGCTTTTACGTCAAAGATTTTTTCAGAATTCTGAATAAATTCGCCTTAAATGTTTTGAAAGAAAAAAGTTTTAAATTTTAAGCAACAACAGTTGCTGCATAGGAATTGCGTGAAGTTTTAAAGCACATAGTTGAGTCCAAATGATTTGGTTCACTAAAGTTTTTAATTAACAGTTTTTATAAACTTTTCTTATTATTTACTTTTTTAGTTGAATAACTTTGTTGAGGCAGGTGAATACTTAATTGCAATCTATTAAGCTAGTCAAAGTTGACACATCCAACTTTATTCCATTGCTTAATCTGGCTAACAGAAATAATAGAATTGCAGCTACAATGAGGAACTAGAATAATGGAGATTGAAAATCGGTGAGAAAGTGAAGCAAGACGAAAACTAGTTCATTTCAGGTCTTAATTCTACTTATTATTTTAACATCTCTCACTTTTCAACCTCATCGATATCAGCAGTCATTATTCTGTTTGATAGCACATATCGAACTGGTTTTCTGTGTTATTTCTACTTCCTTTTCATTTTACTTTCTTTCACGTTTCAGCTGACATGTATTAATCTACATAAAGGAACACATGTGATACTTGAAATTAAGGAACTAACAAGGGGAACTTCATGATCAATAAGAATATAATGGAATATCCGGTAACTTAATACAAATTAATCAGCAATTAATAGATCAAATTTCATACAACAAACTCATTTGCACCAAATAAAAAACTCGAGTTTTGTGGACAGCCTCAAGTCACACATTTAATGTACGTCATAATTTATGCAAATCTTCTCATTTCGACCTTGTCTTAACAGGTTTCATTCGTGTCATAAAGATGTGACTTTAGTGAAAATTTCTTTTACAATTCTTTTTATTTTATTTTATGTTTTTGCACGATTGAGAGAAAGTGAAGGAACGCAATTTAAAATGCATTATTGAATTGAGTAATTGGAATAAGATAGAAGTATTAAAAAGATGGAAATGAATTGAGTTAATCAGGTCATGTGAAAAGTACGAAAGCTTTTAAACCCGATAAATGTGAAATTAAATTTAATTAAGTTAGAATGGATTATAAAAAGGAATTAAGGTAAAGATGGATTATGACAAGGGGACCTTCAACTTTACATGTGAATGTACAAAATTGCATTTCTCATTGTTTGTTGAACACATCGGAAAAGGAAATTTGCATAAATTGATGGTATCAAAATAGCAAGCTATAATAATAAATTCAAACGCATGCAAATTCATTGTATGTATTAATTAAATCTAATCAAATTGCGTGTTGGAAAACAATCTGTGAACATTTTTTTCTTTATTGAAAGGGAAATTTGTTTCAATTGAATTTTTATATTTTAGACACGAATTGATTTTCTTTCCATTTAAAGCATTGGCAAATTGAAGCACATTGCCAAGACTCGTTTAGAGATGAGAATAATTGATTGCCGATTGATGCTTTAAACGAAAACAAATGGAGAATTGATAAATAATAAAAATAGTTGAGACTACATCTGAAAATCATTATGCAACAACAATCATTTAATTTATCTCCAAAACCACTTTATGCACGACACGTGCTATCTATAGTGTAGAATATTGTCATTTAATTATCAACGAAGAGGATTGACAACATATTAGTTAATTAATTATACAAGTTTTAGGAAGAGCTTACCGAAGGTTTCGATTCACGATTCTTTCTCTGTCCCATTTTGGCGTCAAATGCTTTGCGTTGCTGGTTTGATGTGGTAATCTTTTCACTAAATAAATCTTTCAAATTCACTTGTCAATTTCAGTTTACGCAATTTTTATAATCATCGTTCAACTTGCTTAATTGAACATGAATAACAATGAATTATTTTATTTTTACACTCAATTACTTCCACAAAACTTATTACTTATTTTTAATAAACATCTTCAGGCCGGTTCGTTGATCTTTTTTTCATTTGAATTATATTCACTTTCCATGAAATAACATAGAAAATGTTCACTTGACACTATGAACAAGCAAGCCTGATATACTTCCACGTTATTGCTTAAATTTTTATAAAAACACAAGATGATGTTACTGATTCTGTTGTTGTTACTTTAAACATTAATCAACTAAGTTAAGATTTCATCATCATCAGTTTTTCCTCTCATAATTTTCACTTGTTTTAATTTTCTCACGTAAATTTTTGTTTATGCGATGATTCTTTCCGCTTTTGATTCTAATCATCCGACTCTTCCGTCAATCGTTAATCTTGACTTTGTATTTTTTTATTTATTATGTGAACCTCACATGACAAGTGTTATGTCACATTCATAGGATTTGCTGAAAATAGTTAATAATACTTTCATTCACATTGAGGTCGGTCGTCTATTGATATTGATTTATCTGCAATGAAACAAATAAGAGTAATAAATATTTATTTGCTTGACAAAACCAGATTTATGCAATGATTTATTATCTGCAAATATTTTCTATTGTTTCACACTGGTATGTCGGGGAGTTTTATTTAGTGCTGGAAATTGGCAGCTATTAAACAATTGTGTGTCCTAATATTTTGATAAAGTTGATGAAATCAGCTTTAAATGCAACTTTTAATCCAACGGATTTATTTTAATCCTAAGATTTACTAAAGTTTCTAAACCAAAATAGTTCCTGAGTTTTACGAGAAATCAATTCCCCATTTCCATTTTTATTACAATATTTAATGTGCAGTAAGGTAAAACCACAAAAAGAAGCAAAAGTTCAAGGGCTAATAAAAAACCAGAATTTATGTACATGTAAAAATGTCTATTCAATGTGAGAAAGGTTCTTGAAAACTAGAAACCACGTTGTTAATACAATAATGATGATATGCTTCAGAGAATTTTATGCAGAGGAATTCATATGTGTGGAAAAATCAGAAAGGCATATTGGAGGGTTGGAAAAAAAAAATACGCAGAAAAGACACGAAACATTTGAAAAATGTAAAGAAAAGTCAGTCAACTGAGGAAATAAGAACTCATCACTGACGATTGTTGAACCGAATCGACTCTTGAAAAATACCGAGAAATATTTTTTTATCGTTTTTGAAGTAGTCAGTGCAGAATAATTTCGACACGTGATTTATTCAAGACCAATTCAAATTTATTTTGACACAAAATAATATGAATATTAATCAGGGCAAAGAGGAAAAATAATTATTTTGGAGTGTATGAAAATCAATTTTTTGACCACAACTCAAATATTGATTGAGCATGAAAAACACTTTTTTCATTAAGTCGCAATAAAGCTGACTAAATAATTGTTTTTGTACTACACGTGTGATTCTCAAGTATACCGAATGAGAGATTCGTGAGAAAATTGATGCAAAGCTAGCTTAGAAAGAATTCCAATGAATAATAATTAAATAATTTTTTTTTCTCCGAACAGTCTCAAAACTTTAAGGTCTTTTTGGAAAATCCTGAATACATTTTACATGATGTGGGGATTTACATGATGTTTTACTAAATATCCAATTAATAAATTTGCGTAATTACATTCTATTTATACGCTAACTCAAGTATCTTTTACACGAACAAAACAAGTGCTTTTACACTCATTTACATCAACCTAATTAATTTTAGTAATCCATGCATGAAATTTTGTTGTCACTGTTTACATCTTCTCCATTAATTGGATGTCTTTAAAGGACAAACTTGAAATAAGCACAATAATTTGTGTACTTATTCGTTTTTTAAGTTCATCCTACAGTTTAAGTCTTAGGGATCAGATTTGCTTAATAGTCTCCTTTTTACCATAGCAACCCTGACATTCTAAAGAAGATGCAGCTTATTTAAATATTCGCAATTAACCTGAGGTATCTTAAACTGCTCATCTGATCTCTGACATCCACGAATCACATTATAATAAAATTATCCCTAAAGTAGAAAAGACGGCTCGTCAATAAAATCCATTAGGTAATTATAATAAAAATCATGGCAAGCAATCCCAAAATTACAGATCATTTACAGTAGTGATATCTATCTATAAATTACAGCTTCCTTCGCGGAAGGTAGTAAAGAATCATATTCTTTAAGTACTATTGATTTTATGGAAGAAAGTTAGGGTATTACACAAGGAGAACAAAAAAGGAGGAAGGAATTCATGTTCTAGAAATACCAAAGTTTATTAAAAGTGCCCTCGAGTCGTCACGCAATGTCTACGGTTACTTTATTAATACTATTATTCTCGTTATTTTTATTCGAGACGAACTAGCTAGCTCATTTTAAATTATATTTACTTCTGTATGTGTTTTTCATATTTTTTTTTATTGATTCACTTGAGAACATGAACAAAACAGCAGTGAATTTCATTAATAAATATGAGAAGGATAAGAAACAAAATGAAAAAAATTCACTTGTACAGACATTTGAAACAGGTAGAAACAAAAACGTAAAATGAGTTAAGAAATGAATAAAAATTCTCATAACACAATGACTTACATTTTTAACGAATAAATCCTTGTGCAATTGCTGTATTTTCACTATTATTGACTCACTGGATGTTATTGCTGCACTTTTGTAAATATTTTCTTATCTTTTGCACTTCTCTTTTATTTATTATTTTCACTTTCGCACTGATTCATATTTCTTGATTATTTTTCTCTCACACAACATTAAAGTGCAGCATAAATCGAAGGAAGATGCAGCATAATAATCAACTGACTTAACCGCAAATATTTTTATTAACTTTATTCTCTTAAACTTAGAATATTTTAATATTTTCTCACTAGACAGCACTATATTCTGGTAAATTCGAGCAATTGATAATTAACAAGTAGATACTAATGATAATTTGCGATCAAAAACTTAATGGAACCGCTTCCGATGGAATTCACGAAACAACTGTTGAGAAAAAATTTATTTATAAATTAGCTGAATGAAAAAAGCTCGCTCAGAGAGAAAATTATGAGAGAGAGCTTTTCTCTCACAATCAGAGGGCGCTTTTGTCGAATGTTTGATGTTGTTCAATGTTTTCTATGATGTTGAGTTTTTAAGATTGCAGCATTAATTCTTGTTTTTGAGAATATTATGGTCCAATGTGATTTCGTAAGATGCTGAAAATGTTATATTTTGTCTAAAATGTCGCAAAAAATATTCAACTCATTTCTGTCATGTCTAAATCCACATAAAATTAGAAATTCTCTGAAGAAATTTTCATCATTTGAAGCCTATCGATTTCTTAAAAAAATCATGTTTATCAATCTGGGTATCACTAAATTCTTTAAATCCAGGGTAATGTATTTTTAAAAAAATCTTGAAAAATGATTCCCGAAGTCTTATGTATAATGTAATATTGTTTGCATGCCATTTTTACCTTCTTGGAATATCAACATTGTTATGTGAATGAATGCCATCCTTATCATAAATTCTTATTCATCGCATATCATACAGTTGAGATAGAAACAAAATTATTGTTACCATATGTATCTTTTTGGCGGTTTCATGGCTTTATATGCTAAAAACTCAGCAACATCATATCAATTTTTTGTTAGCATAAAAATGATGATATCAGCTGAAAAAAATCAAAAATTTCAATTGCTGAGGAATTCATGTTCATTGTCCAAAAACAAAATTTTATCAATATGTGATGCATGTGTCACGCAATACGGAAGTATGATGAAATAATAAAGCATAGACATGATTCACACGTCCACATTCCGAAAATTTTGTGAAAAAAATGATTCATTCAATTAACAAGTGATCATAAAATTTTTGTGAATTAAAATTTTATTTGTGCGAACTGCTGTGTGCTATATGATAAACAGCAAAAACTTTTCTGTGCCTACTCTACACACTTAAGCCATCTCAAAACTTTTCTGTGCCTTCCGTACACAATCAAACCATCCAAAACGCTGGAAATTCAGGTCTGCGTATTCAAAACACAGGCCTGTAGATCTTGGCTGAACCCTACAAAAAACGTTGGACGTCATTAGGAAATTACCCCTAATCTAAGCTGAAAAACAAAGAAATTAAAACAATTTTTTTTGTAGCTTTTTAACATTTAACAATTACCATTTATTTATTGAACGATTTTTTGGATTTTCCAACTCTTTGTAACTGTTTAAATCATGAAGATTTTTCATTTTATTAGTTAGACCATTTAAACAGTGAATTCTAATAGTGTATATTGATTGTAAGAATGAGTTTTAAAAAGGAAATAAAAAATCTTCAAGAAAAAAATATAAAAGTAATTCCATTTGTTGGAAAATTGTATATATTGAGTGTAATTAGATAATTAGTATCTTAAATGGAAGGTATCAAAAAGAAATAAGTAAGTTAAATGGTTCCTTAGGCCAGCTTTTTTTTGTATCTATTTTGTATACATATATATTTTTTTGTTTGAAAATTTGATGAGTGAAAATAAGTTGCAAATTTCTCTTATATTCTATGCTACATTTATATTACCACACGTTTTTGTAATTTTTTTTCATTTCATTGATACAATTTAATTATTACTTTTTTATTATTCTCAAATATTCTCAATCGAATACATTTACATCATTTATCTCGTTTCTCGAAATAATTCATCAGTTTTACATATTTTTTTTTAAGTGCAGTGCATTAAATCGTTTGTTTTCTTTAGCCCATATGAATAATTTTTATTCATCTCATATTCGTATTATGCATCAAGAATGAGTATATAAATGATGAGGATGGAAATATTGATCAGCATGTGATATGGCACTCAATTTAAAGACACAATTTTATTTTTCAAAAATTTCCAACAGTTTAGTTTAAATCTCAAGATTTAGGCTAAAATTATACTTTTTTGAGCCTTAAATAAATTTTAATAAGTTGTGTAATTTTTCATCTAATTTCTCACTTACTGAGGCACTCCATGAATAAATTCCTGATTTCATTTTGTGTGTGATAAACCGCATGTGGGATATTTTCTTTTTATTTCTTCCTTTTTAGATAAAGAAACATATTTTTGTTTTGTCACGAAGGGTTAATCTAATGCTAAGCTCGAAAAATATTCCTGATGGTTTCTTGAATCAATTTTAATTTGTGGACTGATTAAACTAAGGTCGATGGCCATAAGGTCATTGCTAACGTCTGATTCATTGACGGATTATCTGACAATCCATAGTTTTTAGTTGTTGAGGTTTTGATTTAATATTTTAATTTTATTTTTTGAAGTCGACTCGGAATCAATATGCAAAAGTCGACTTGTGCCGTCTCATCTTCATACGAAACTCGGGTCGACTTCGGGTTCTGGAAATAAAGTAGTTGAAGTTTTCTATTTCCACGAATCTCAAGAATGTCCTCAATCAATTCGCATACGTCATATCGAGATGACCTACTTAATAAAATCAGTCCACTCTATTCTCAGACGACTTCCACAGAAAGCATGAAAATTCTTTCATATTTGATAATAAAGAATCAAAGATACAGAGGATTTTTTTAATCTTAAATCATTGTATCAATTTAAAATTACAACTTCTGAGTTGTTCACTTTTTTAACATTGATAATATAATATGTAGATATTGTTTCTTTGCTCATTTGTACAACATATAAATTCGTGCAAACGATTATTATTTTTTTCTTAGGTAATTTCTTCTTTTTTTATTAATTTTCTTCCAAAAAACGAGAAAAATATTTTTTTTTTTATTATTTGTTTCAAAAGCTTTTTTTTCGATAATGATTTGCAATAACGCAAATATTAATTTTTTTTTTTATAAATTCTCTTTCCATCGTCTACATCAATAGATAAATTTTTGAGAAAAATAATTTGTGTGTGAGAACAGCCTTCAAAATGACTGTAAGTATATATTTGCACTTAAAGTTTAGCTCAATAGATTATTGAAAAATTGGTATTTATACACAACTACGCACACATCAGTTGAGACATACATCAACATGATACAGAAAATAAAGAAGATTCACAAATAATCAACTTTTTGTGACTACATTAAGTAATAATTATTGATTATGAGTTATAACGAAACATAAAAATGATGGTAATAATTATTAGAGATGACAGAATGTATATGGATGTAATTTTATCATATTATAATGTAATAAAAAATATAAGATATCAAATTTCTTGTGTGCGTAGGAAGGAAAAATAGAAACATATTCAAAATGCAACTTACAAATCTACTTACAGTAAAAGAAAAATAAAATATATCAATTTGAGTTGATATCAAAAATAAAAATAATTCAATGATTGTTTTTAAGAAGACAATACAGTAAGTAAAAACTTGAATTGAATAAAGAAAATAAAAATACAGTTTGACATATAAGAAAAATCAATTAAGAACATCTAAAATATACTTTTTTTTTGTTGAAAACTTTTGATTATATCAAAGGATTTTTTTTAATAAAATTAACAAAATAATAATATTGCAATGTAAAAATTAATTAATGTTTTGATTAAAAATAGTTCCAACTCCTTTCATCAATGAAAAATAATTTTTTGTTTCTTGATTTAATCAATATAAGCATATGAGGTTTTCTTTCGATATTAGCGACTTGAATTTATGACACAAAATTTTCATCTCAAATAAAATAACTTCAATCTCGTAGAATTAAAGACTATTTACTACTAAGTCATCATTCAAATGAGTTTAGACTCGGAAAGCTTTAAAAAAAATTGAAATAATTTTGATTAATCCTTCGATTTAAATTTTCTCGTTGGATTAACCAAGTTTCAATACTGCCCTAATTTTAAATCTCGTGGATTTTATTCTACCTCGTACCAAGTTCAATTAATTTTCTACCTAAATTGCCTATATTCATGCAATGTCTAACAAATTGTTTTTCATACAAAAATATTTAAGTAAAGCTTTCAAACTTGACGGAATCTTCATTAATCTCTTCCAAAAAAATAATCATCTATATCAATATTATTTCGTTGTATTCTGTTTTAGCACACATATTAAGTAGTCATTCGCCAAATAAATCTCATATGTCTATACTGGATCATCTCAATATCAAATAAATCTATAACATAACACGAAAAAAATATCTTGAAATAAAAAAAAAACTTGTGGTCCTTATAAAAATGCTCTTTTGGTCATAAACTTTTTTTTTCTCTTCTATTCATGCTTTGCTTATAAAAATAATACAATATATTCATTCTTTGTAAAGAGACACAAAAAAAAATTGGAAGTATTCTTAGCTGCTGCTTTTGTATCTACTACTAAACACAAGAAACAATAATTAAAAAAAAAAAAAATAAAATTGTTTAATTGAATGATGACGTGTACATATCAATGTTCTCAAGCGAAAGATCGAAATTATCCATTCCTGGTATTTGATTCATGTGATTCATTTGTCCATCGTCGATTCCGTAGCTGATTGAGAGAATAAAAGAATAAAGATAGTGGGAAGAGAAAGAGAAACACACAATCAAAATGATAAAAAATATAAACACAAATAAAATTCCTTAATTATTGATATATAATGAAAAAATAAATGCAATAAAGGATTGGAATTAGAAAAAATTTGCTGCATAATATTAGTAAACTACGATCTAATTGTGTGTGTGAGAGAGAATTTTGTAAAAACATGCAACTAACTAAGTGTCCAAATACCACAAAACATTCATATCAACAACAATTTTGGGTCTCATTTACGTCAATCGAATGTCCTACAATCAACAAAGTATTTAAATGTGCAGAAAAATTTCTTAGCATTTACTCATAAAAGTGATGTGTGCGAAAGAAGTGCTTTCATTTATTCTTACTGATTAGCAAAAACATTGATCCACATATAATTTTTTTTTTTTGTTACTATTTTTTTGTTGTATTCATTAATTTATCCTTTAAAATCGACATCAATGGACAGATTTCATTTCTTATATTCAACAGACATTTTTTTTCTTCAATTTTTAGGTGCTTTAATTTTGTTTTGTTTTACTTTTAAGGATTTGAAGATAATTCAGATATTTATTATTGAAATATATTAAGCATAGCTCGAAGTCGACTTAGAATTTGCATGTAGTCTAGTTGACTTGACTCGAATTTTCCACTCAAATTTGAGTCGACTTTTAAATTTAACATTGAGTCAATTTCCAGCTCTGATGTTACGAAAAGTCACAAACACAGCCTTAAGCCTCCGCCGTCATCAATGTTTAATGACTCTAAATAATACAAAATAAGACGTCAAATTTTCATTAGCTGTTGCTTTCAAACCTAATAAACTTCCTACTGTTTTCCTTTTTTTGTTCACAATTTCCAAGAATCACTTATTCACTGAAGAGAATAAGGTAAAAAATTCAACGAATTTAATCATGCGAGACACGAGATGATGAGAATTTCCTCCTTTAAAAATTTTCCACCCCAGCAGGCTTTTTTTGAGCATGATATTAAGTTCTTCATAAGAAGCATTACAAATCAAATTTTTTAAATTAAATTTTACAAGATAAATTTAATTAAGTAGGTACCTTTCAAATTTGAAGGATTCGCCCTTTGTTTGGGAGTTTGAAACAATAAATAAAAATAAAAGAGAAATGTCTGTGCCTTCCATAAATATTTTTACAGCTTGCAGTGTTTTACTTTTAAAATTTTCGAAAATGAATTCAATTACAGACTTCAATGACTTGTAAGAAAGTTTCTTCATCCTCATCAAATGAAGGCGAGTTTGCTGCAAAGTTTTAGGGCAATCACGTCCTAACAAATTGTAGGAACAGACCGACAAAGTAAGAAGTTTACAACTACAAATTCTTTCTTTAATATAGTCAGTAAAGTCATGATTGAAATATTTGCTTTCAGCATGAAATATGAAATTTCATTTTTATATATTTCCGTACCATGTAAGCTTTTTCATTTGATGTTACAAGCTTTTAATGAAGAATTTTTATTAAAAAATTTTGACTTGAGTCTAATTGAAAAGTTCTTTATCAGTTTTATACAATATTAAAGTCGGAAGTAAATTAAATTTTTTGAAATCTTCCTTATTAAATTTAGCATTTTTTGGGAAAATTCTGTCAAGCCTGTTTAAATTGAGAGCATTTCATATTGTTCTTTATTAAGAGCATTCCTAACAGGCAATCATGAGTATACTCAATCAATATAATTCCTGAGCATACGCATGCTTCATGCCTGTTCCTAATAACACTAATAAAACATTGTAAAACAGAATTCAAAATCTGATTGATTCGTGATTGAAGCCTTTTTCAACAAGCAAGCTTTCATCTATCAGAAGCATACAGACACGTATATTCTCTATCAATACAGTTGTATCTCTTTGATTTCATATTCTTTTGTACCATTTTTCATTTAATTCTGTTTGAAAATATTGTAGAATTAAATTTCTGATCACATTTTCAACTGATGTTTCAAATCTAGTCAGCACCTATCACAAAACTGACATACAAATAGCCAATATGGATAAATTTATAGTTCCTGAAGCGTAAAAATATTACAAACATCTCTTTGATCATGT
Organism: Chironomus tepperi; assembly: GCF_022539635.2. Taxonomy (NCBI): domain Eukaryota; kingdom Metazoa; phylum Arthropoda; class Insecta; order Diptera; family Chironomidae; genus Chironomus; species Chironomus tepperi. The sequence continues at coordinate 2,004,767 of NW_027226190.1, read as the reverse complement.
AACAATTTCATATGAAATATCTGAATGTCTTCAAATCCTTAATCAAACTTCAATGTAAACGTTTCTTAGGTATATATGAAATTGAGCAATAATATATTGATTTTTGTGATGCAATCCATTTTGTTCCTATTAAATTTTTCATCTATGTTTGGCAAAAAGGAGTCTTTTTCTTTTTTTTTTGTTTCATCGGTTACTATAATCAACAGTTTATAATTTAAATTTTAGACTATCAATTCAATAGACACAACAAGTGTAGATTTTTACTAAGTTTTTTTTTCAGTTTCTTTCTCATTTTCACATAATCGTCTTTTCACTGTCAAAAGTGACAACAATTAAAAAAATTTGTTTAAAGCAATATACTATTTTTTTTGAGCATCTTTGAATATCTCACAAGTGACATTTTTTACTTTTAATTTTCTTAAATAACTTTTTGAACGTCATTAGGTAAATATTTCCTGTATTTCAATCATTTTAAGTTTTACTTATTATCATCGATAGTTTCACTCATGAAAATTATTATTAATTAACCAGCTAGATATTTAATATTAATGCAAGATTTGACTAGACAATTCCTATCTTATCTTGATCACATATTTTAATTATTTCATGCTAAAAATAGATAAATTATTTGGACAGATTTATTCAAGTGGATGAACTTTAGGCTTGAAATCACATTTAGTTTGTTTTGGAATTAAAAATATTTTGTACAAAATTTACGCTTAATTTCTTTAGATTCGTCTTAATCCGTAGGATGAGTTTAAAATTATTTTTATAATCCGCAGGATTAATTTTTAAAATTCTAAATTTATTTTATAATTTTACGTAATTTTTGTTCCAGAAAGTCATTCAAAGCCCAAAAATAAACCATTCAATCAAGCCAATGAAAACCAACCACCTTAACAAAACTGACCCTAAAAAGACCAATGAAACATCTTTTGTGTGCATTTTACTTCAATCGTACAACTTTTTTTCTTATTTATCCTAAAGAGCTTCCATTCATCACAATAAATATTTTATGTACATAGTTGAATCTTCACAGAATTCTCCATTTATCACATTTATTTTTTTAAATAAAAAATCCAACACTTTATTTTTCCTTCTTTTATATCGTTTCTTGCTTATATTTTAATGCATGAATAACTAATAAAACATGTCTTTTTTTTCGTTAATTGTTTCTTATTTGTTATCTCAATTTTTTCATAAATGAGTTTTTAAAAAAAATTTGTCGTTGTATAAGTTTTGCAAATTTACTAGTGCGAATAGATGGATGCAATGTACAGCTCCCAATATATTTTTTTAAGGATTTATCTTTATTAATCCGTTTATTCCATTGCATATGGATATGAAGCATATCCATTTGGGTTATCATAATCTTATAGATGCATTATGGTGCTATTCTGATAGCTGTAATAACAAAGTTTTATGTACAAAGGGACTCACTTTTTTTTTTTGGTAAATATAACAAAAATATCACATGAAAGTACGATAATGAAATTATAAATAATGTAATAATAAGATTTTGTTTTACGTACGGAACATATACATTTAAAAGATATAATAAAAAAAAAATATATTCGTTATATCAAATCACATTTACTTTAATTCACTGCGACAGAACCAACCTGAAGTTATATATTCTTCTTAAGTTACTTTAAAGAATGAGAAACATTATTAAGAATGATTGACATTTAGCATGAACAATTCTTGAATGATATTGCTGTAATTTTTCTTCGTCATTTTCGTTTCTGTCTTTGCTTATCATTTCGCATTTCAAATTAATTTCTTCGTTTTCTTTCTCATTTTCGAGTGTTTTGAAACTAGTTTTAGAGATAAGCTTTTTTGTCTCATTTCTAATGCTTGTGATGATATGCAAAATTTAACAGAAAATTTCATGAATAATTTAATTTAAGGCACAAAGTATTGTACTGTTTCGAATTGCATAACAATGTTTATCCTTAGAACACCTGAACTATAATGATGGTAACTCTATATTATGCAGTACTTCTCAAACTTATTCTTATAATTTAGCTCACGGCACGATATACAATTAAGGCATATTTTAGAAAATTTCATATCACACAAGTGGCCCAAGGCACATAGTTTGAGAAATACTACTCAAATAAATCTTCTTAAAAATCCCTAAAATTTATATTGCTATTCTAACCTTTTTGAGAAAACATTTTTGGCAATAAAAATCAGTAAGGCAAACATTCCAAATATTATTTCTCTTTGCACAATAAAACTTTAAATAATTTTTACTTTCGTTTTTTTTTGTTCGTTCCAAAACGTCATGTCTACAAGCGAGAAAATCTACACCAGAGTATTATACTCATATATATGAATATGACGTAAATAAAACATTGTGGACGATCATCTTATATGTTGTTATCCACATCTCCATCACACATTTATTTGTTTAAGCATAGAAAATAGTTAGTTCGCTTGTGAATAGATCCTTTAACCAATAATTATGATTTTAGTATTTACATGAAACTTAATCTAAATTAGTTAGTACTAGAAATTAGTTATTTTATCGAAGTATTAGCGCCGAATGAAGGTAGTAGCGTGTATTTAGCAAGTGATTAGTGCCAATTATAATATATTTTTATAAAAAAAATATATTTACAAATGAAAATAAATAAATGAATTATATTAGTTAATAAATTTAAATAAATGGCGTAATATGTTAATAGATTAGTTGATTCTAAATAAATTTAATAAAAAAAATTATAGAACAAAAAAAAAGTATCATGAAATTGACAGTTTAAAGTATCATAAAGAAAAGGAAAAATGAAGATAAAGGAAGGAGAAGAAATGAAACGAAAAAAAAGCAATAAATGAAATTAAAATACTCACCCGCTTTGAACGGAAGGCGTGTCTCTTGATGGATCCGGCGACTGCATAAATTGTGATGCCGGTGTATTGGCATATCCAATATTGTTTGCATTTGATGGTGATAAAATTGCGCGAATTTCAGATGGTATATAGTCCTTATTTTTAGGCTGCCCTGATGGTGTTGTGTATTTGTCAAATGCTTCATTTTTAGCCTTGTTGGGAAATAGAATTGTTAAATCGTCAAAGTCACGTATACGATCCGATAATGAACGTGTTGCAAAATCTTTTGCTGTAAATGGCTGAATATGAAGTACACATGGATTACCATCGTTGCCCTCATTTACCCAAGCAATCGTAATTCCTCCTATATTTATTTATAATGAATAAATAAATGAATGAAAGAGATAACATTTAATCATTATTCATGTGAGCTATATTTAATCTTGTGACACTTTACGTGGTACAATTTTAATTTCTAGGAAATTTTTAATTGAAGTGATAACTTACCGAGTTCACTGTCAGAGAATCTCAACAAAAATGTACCGCGTTGACATTTGAGTAAATGATCTTCTGCTGTTCTCTTATGAATAAATCCAACAATTGATCCGTCATTCCATGGACCGCGTAAATGCTCACGTGTCAATTTCATTGCAGCATAGAACCATTCCCAGAATGTGAATGTGCGATCAGGTAAAGGTTCTTTACAGAATTGAGACCATGTAATTTGATAATCGTCTGTTGGCGGCATTGGAACTTGCAACTTAAATCCTTTCTCACATAAAAAGTGTAAATTTTCTGGTGTCAAACAACGTCCAGTTGATGCACGGAATTTCATATTTAATGCTTCTGCCAAACGATTCCATGGTACTTTATCAGGTACTGCAAATGGCTGACGATTAATCTCAGCAAATGCATTATCCCAAGTGATTGTTGCCCATGATTGTGGCTCTTGATTTCCGTGAACAATTACAACAACAGGCAATGATAAAGCCCAGACAGAAAAGACTAAATCTCCATGTCCAATAGCAAAGCTCGATTGAAATAGTAATGCAAACTTTTCATCCATCACACTTTCGGTTCCTTTCTTTTCAGCACGCTTAATCTTTTTCAATTGCATGTTACGAAAACTGACTGACAATTGCTTTGTTGTTTCATTATATTCCATATTTCCAGTGCTATTAAGAATTTCACCGCACGTATGTTCTGAGCATTTATTTGTCTGCTGTGTATTTTGAGCTTGCTGTTCTGATACAATTGTTACCTTCACTAATGGACTGTTCATTTTTATGTTCAATGTATTTCCGATTAATAAACGTACTGTTGATGCAAATCTGTCGTTTAAAATTCATTGGAATATTTTAATTAGTGCTTTATTAATCAATAGAAGTGTTAATTATGTTTTCCTCATACTTAAAATTACAGTTACACATCAATAAATACAGAAAGATTAAATGAATTCTAGGAAAGCAGCCAACTTTAGAATTCATTATTTAATTAAAATAATATTGAAATTAATTGAATTTAAAAGAGAAATTTTCTAAAACTCGAAAATTATTTATTTAGCTTGTGACGTAATTTTAAAATTGAGATTAAAATAGCACCAGATATTCCTACACCTTATGCTTTAATGCTTTTAGGGATGTTATCCGATTAAAACTTAAAAATAACAAATAAAGAATAACATACCTGGTGTTAGTTTTCATGACTTGTGGTGGTTGCTTCTCGATAATGAACGAGCGAGTTATTAAATGTTCAAGTAATCCAGTTACTTTTGAGAATAGTTCGGGTAAAAAGTCTGGCAAATTTTGCTCGTCGACATTCAACTGTTTACGATATTTTGACACCATTTTGATTTGTTCACGAGTATTCCATAAGACGTCTGCTAAATGTTCACACCAGCCTTGTATTATGTCCAAATTGTTGGCATTCGATGGAGGTGCTAAATTATGAATGATCAACAAGAGTTTGGATAAAACAGAGAGAAATAATTATTTACATGAAAATTCTGAAGAATTAACAATAATAATGCAATAAATACCTCCATTACCGGCTAATCCTTGATTCATACGCCACTGATTTAAGTACTTGTCAATAACTTTCTGTTGGACAGTTTCTGTCAACTCTATGGTGGCCTTGAATTTGTCAACTAAATTCAATCTCATGCCAGTCAATTGATTCAATGAGAGTTGTAATCTCTCCTGCTGTTCACGTCTCATTTGTGCTGTTCGGTCACGATGTTCTGGATTTTGATTATCAATTATGTCATATTGGGCGTTACTTTTTGTCACTTCATGTACTTCGCAACAGAAAATCTCATACTTTTTCTTCAAATTACGATTCTCAATTTCATTTGCACGTACACGTGAGATCAATTCCTCCAATGCTTGGAAGATTTGTGTAAACTCGCTGTTTTGTGTCACACCACATTCTTCAGGATAACACAGCATATTCTTTTCAAACATTAAACAATTACGAAGATGAGAGTATAATTGACTTGGATTATGTGAGAATAATTGTCGAAAATTTTTCGATGATTCTATTAGGCGCAATTTAGCTGTAATTAAGTCATCGGACGTCATTTCAGTTGCTTTACGTTCTAATTCGACGAGTAATTCATTCAAAAAACGTGCAGATTCAATTTCAAGTTGGGGATCATGATCCATAATCATCGGTCCAGCACTGTAATTAAATGCCTCATTTAATAATTCAGTTTCATAATACCAATAAGAATTGGGTGGGATTTTTTATATAGACGGTTGACGAAATGTGCAACAAGTGATAAAAAAATAGAAGCATGTAGCATAGGACATTTTATTTTTACTTACAGCAATCTTGTCTCAAGCCAATCACACAAATAATGGCGGACTTCCATAGGGAAATGGTTACCATAGGAAACACGTATTTGTTCCATTACTTCGGGTCGCGATTGCAGCAATTTATTCCACAATGCCATCTTTAATTTCACTTTTTATTATCTTTTTTTCACAAAACTATTATTCTTCCTGCTTTTTGTGTCAAATTCAATCACTGAAATTAATTACAAGAATGTCAATTTAATAAATTAAATTTTCTAATATCTTAATTTTCATTCAATTGATATTATTTACACACATTCAATCACATACAAACATACACACAAAAAAAAGGAACTTTTTTCTTCCTTTTTTTCAGTCCCAGCAAATGCTTTTTTCCTCATCAAAGCCTATATGTAGAATGGAATGAGAGGAAAATTGAATGTACATGAACATGTACACATAATAATTCTTACATTCACTGCGCAAAGGAAATTTCGTTTCGATTGGGCCGCGTTTACTCTTTTACTTCACATCACATGAAATATTTATTACTATTTTTCATTTCTTTATAATTTTTTTTCTTTCTGTTCCCTGCTAATCTATTCTACTTCTTTTTCCTGCTTTTTTTTGGGGAAAAAGTTGATAAAATTTTTTTTATGGAAAGTGAAGTCGCTTGGGGAAGAAAAAGAAGCAAAACTTTCAGTTTAGAGAGAAAAACGAGCTCCTTATCTCTAAAATGTGCTTATAATATTACCTTTTATCGGTAAAAAGAGAAAAAAATTATTATTATTATCATTGTGGGCTGTTCCGCTCCTTCATAAAAAAAAGTTTGCAGAGAGTATCATAAAACTGTGCCTTAGTTTTTACCTGGATCTTTGTGAAATGTACTGTATGGGAATATCTATTTTTGTATTTGAACGATTTTTTAGGCAAGATACTCAATTTACTTAGAATATAATACAGCACAGGAATTAATTATTGATTTAAAATCAATTAAATGCTAGATTTTCAGAGAATATGCATGCACGACACAAACAAACATACAGCAATTAGCATTTTCTGTTTCTCTTAACTGCTGTATGTATATTTGCTGCAAAAAAAAACTTTTTCTTTCCGTTTCTGTTGAAATATCGCCCAAAAAGTTTGCTCGACGACTAAGATGATAAGGAAAAAAAGGCTTTGCAAATTATTGCCGATTTTTCGATTATTTTTGACAATTTTTATAGCACTTCACTATTTTATACAATGTACATACCTTATATTCTGTATACACTTGTTTTATAACTAATTCACTTGCTAAATGTCAAAATATACTAAATTTTTCTTACTCACAAATGCAAATTCTAAGAATTTTTTTATGAGGGGTTCGTTATTCAGTAAAATCTACGGTTTTTTGCTGCGGGGAGTGAATGTATGGATACAACTAGATTGAAATATCTTAAATAACACTTTTGCACAAAACGCACTTAGTTATTTTAATTAAATTTCTCAATTTTTGTAAGAGCACATTTATTTTTTCCGATTCGTAAACAAAATGTGACCGTTATTTTTTTGAACTTTTAAATTATTTCCATGAAAAAATTACCAAATCCAATCTATTCCTCATCAACGGTCAAAATAATTTCAAAAATTATAAAATTTGAAATGTCACTTGCAAACATAAATAAACAACACCACAGCAACAAGCAACAATGTATGAAACATACAGTATTAATATTACAATAATAATAATGAAGACAAAGTGTATAGACTATATTTCAAGATATCCAGCTCAAGGCGCTCAAAACACCTCAAATCTAAACAAACATTTGTAGGGTATAGGAGTTTTTCAGCTGGAAAAAATGGAAGAACAGGTCAGAAGAAAATTAATTATTCTAACTTAAATCTTTATTAAATTACAATTTTAATATTTCTAGATTAAGTCACAAGTTCGTAACTCCTTTACAAAATTGAAAAATGCTATTGATCTTCGCGAGAAGCTGCTTTTGAGACAACTGGATGCATTTATGAAATTTTCACAAAAGACAGACTTATCAGAAGTGAATTTTTTGGTACCCAACGAAGAGGCTGTATTGACATTACTCCGTGATTATGGATCATATCAAAATATTGAAAGCTTCTTGCCATTTTTGGAAAATGACGATGAAGATGACGAAAATTGTAAGGATGTCAAATGCATTACAACTGATCTGATGTTAGACAACAAATTGCTATCCGAATCAATAATAAATCTAACAGTTAGGGAATCTCAAGATCTCATTACAAAATCCAGTGACTTAAAGTTAAAAACGGATGATTTAGTCTCACAAGTCCAACAAAAATTGAAAATTATACTTCCAACAACAAAACAAAGTGATATCGATAAAACTAATAATCACAAAGAAGTTAAGGATATTAAATCGATCAAACAAAAGGATGTGAAGGTCAAAGAGAGCGAACCAAAGCTAAAGAGAAATAACGGCGGAACTACTTCATCGAAGAAAAAAGTATTGAAGAACATAAGCAACTTGACGTTGAACAGTTGCGGATCAGGAAATATTATATTAAAGAATATATCCAATCTAACTATAAACACATGTAAAACGGAAGCTGAAAATGAGGCACGTATCTGTAAGGATACGAAAAATTGTGAGATCTTTTATCCACAGTGTGATTTCTATGAAAAATTAATATCAGAAAATGAGGCACTAAAGAAAACGATAGTCCAGCAAAGTGTTAATTGTACTACATATCCAGATCCAATAACAGCAGTTTGCATGTCACCAAAGAATGATATTGCCAAGAATGATGGAACATACTCAATAAATTCAGTTTCTAATGATACAAGTGCTTCATCATTAATGGATGAGGTCGAAGATGGATATCCAGCTATTATAAAAGTTGAGAAGTCAAGAAAATCCGAAATTGGTTTTGTTGAAGGCGAATCACCAATTGAGGAAGTCTCAACAAGAACCATGCATTTAGCTGAAAATTTTATTGGAACTACAACATCTCCAGTCATTCAATGCTGGTTAAATAAAATGTGTTTAGAAACGGAACTGGAAAATAATATTGAAATTCTCGAATTCAGTAATATTGTCTCTTAATTGTGATGTCATTAATCTCTTTCCATAATCGTATTATTAATTATTTTACTCAGCTTTAGATATTTTGAATTTAATATAACTTAATTTTTGATTCCTAAACATTTCATTGATGTTAAGCTATTAACTGTTAGTCTGAATGCCATTCTTAAATAGGAGAAAAGTTGCCATAAGTTAATTCACCATTCAGCATAATAAAATGTGCTTTGTACTTAGTTCACCTATGTCAGCAAACTGGTCTAGTGTCTAGAACTGGATTGGACATCAGACCAACTTAAATTATTTGACGATCGCTAAGTAATTGCTGTGACACTTACAAGAAACTAACTTAATTGACAGCACTTGTTCATTTTCACATTCGAATCTAAATTGACCAAAAAATACATGATGTAGATTGTAATTTTATCACGAAACATAAATAAATAATTAAATGCAAGCATAATACCTAATACAAAATATGTAGTTTTAATATTTTTACAATAATTTTTTATTATTCATTCAAAAGTTTTCATTTTTTTAATATAAATTGCAACATGATTTAATTTCTTTTTTATGTCAACATGAAAAAGCCTTTAATTTTTTGTGTGTATGTTTTAAATCTGAATGGAAATTACTTTCATCTCTAATTCCTGATTCTTTTACAAAATACAAAAAATACTCTTTTTCCTAACAATTTTTATTAACGTGATTTCGGCTATATACACAATTTAAAATAAGAGAATCTAAAGCAAAAATGTTAATTCTTTATGCGTATTTTTAACGGAAGACGAACGCATAAGTTAATCATGTCCACTTTAAGCATCCTTTTGTTTCATTTATGTAACATTTATTACTTTCACTAGAGTGATTGGTTCTGATTACTAGTCCAGGATGTGATGGATTTAAATGCTTAATCCTAGGATTATGTCTCAACTTTTGGAATTAACTTTATTTTTTGTTACTTTTTGATAAGCTTTCATTATGTGATGATATTTGAAACTATAAATAAGCTATAGTCAAGTATATTAAAATTGTATGCCTTGATTGTTCCTCGAATTAGAAACCAAAACCGCACACTCTAATAAACATTCAACATCCTAACGTCAAGCTAGCTATCATACAATTGTTTTATTCATATTCATAAGTCCAACTTGTGAGTCGAGTGAGTCTAAGTCGAGTGCTGTATCAATCATGGTCTCATTACGCAGCGCCGGACCAAAAACAGGTAACACTTCTGGTAATTGATTTGATTTTTGCAGTGCGACTGCATTTAATACATTTTTAAGTTCAATGGACGTTATTTGTGTTCCTGTTGTGGAAGATGATGATGAAATTGATGGCAAAATAATTTTATTTGTCTCAATTGGAACAGAAGATGATGTAGTTGATATATTGTAAACAGATTGTGGATTATTATTATTTGGTATTTCTTTCTTTTTAATGAATGAAGACGTTAACAGTGGATCATCAAGATCCAAGTCTAATGTACTAATATATCCATTTCCACCATTTACAGTCTCATCAATATTACTATAGACATGATCTGATGCAGCATTTTTTAATATGTTTGGAACATTTGGAGATGTAGGTGGTATATTACTATAAACATTTTGAGTTGTATCTGTACTATTATTGTTATTATTAGTCGTATTTGAATTATTATTGTTAGTATTGGCTTTCTTCTCATCACCATTCTCGGTCGTTATTTCACGATAGGGAAGATTATTATATGAATTTCCTGCAGTCATGTGTTTCTTCTCCATAGAAACATTAACATTTGTTATGCTATTTTCAGAAACAATTTCATTCACATCTTGCATGTCATTTGTTGATGATGTTATATTGTTTTGCGATAATCGCATGCGTTTGTCTATCGTTGATGACGATGGTATTAGTACGGATGCAAGTGGAAGTTCATTTTCGACTAAATGTGCTACTGACGATGTTGATTTATCTAAAAGAGACAGAAGAAAAATTGAAATAAATTTTAGATCGTGTGCCTTAATATCCTTAAAGAAATAAATATAATTTAGCAAAAATGTATGTCAAGTCAAGCAATAAAATTTGTTATTGATTCTAAAATTGATTGAATTTAATTTTCATGTCAATCGAAGCATTTCTCAATTCAATCATTTTAGTCTCTAATTCAATGATTGGCTCATTTCATGCTATCGAAAAATTCAACAAGTATGCAATATATTTATACAATAGAAATTATAACGAAAAATTAACAAAAATGTTTGTTTTGCTTAGAATAATACTTTTTTTTGTTGCTTATGTCTATTACAGTAAAGAATAAAAATTTTATTTGTCAAATTCATGTCTATTCAACATTTAGCTCTAACATCCTGTTTTGGATAAAATACAAGCAAAAATTTGCATTCAGCTTAAAAAGCATTTTTTTTTTTTCGTGCAAAATAAAATAAACGAATATGAGAGTTGAAATGAAATGGAATGAGGTAAACAAAAGATAAAAAGAATAAGAATGACTTAACATTTGGACTAGTCAAGGTGGAGATATTTGTGTTTTGATGGCCATTGTGTCGTAAAAGTTAACGATTTGAAATTAAATCTTGATATTAAATCAAATCAGAGCTTAAAGTCTACTCAAGCTTTATATGAAGTCAGGTCGACTTGAGTCCGAGTCGACTTCAAGCGCTGAATCAAATTCTTGGATTAAAAATTGTAGGATTAAGTTAAATCCTAGGATTAAAATTACTGGCTTAAGATTTGATCAAAATGAATTAATAGATCCAACAAATGTCCAACCCTTGACTATTAATGTTATCAAATAATAAGAGATGTGATTAGAATCAATAAGTCTAATACTGAACGCATTCGCAATAACTCTCATAACTTATTTTTGTATCTAAATTGTATAAAAATAACTTTTTTTTGTTATCTCGCCTACAGAACTCACCACAAACATAATTAAAACTTTTATGGAAATATCCCATGTGTATCTCAATCAATCGATTACTCGATAAAAGGAGGTAAAACGATATTTGTTTTTGATTGAAAGCACAAATAAATAAGAAAATTAATGAAAAAAAATTAATAATTTTTTAAAAAAGGAACTTTAAGTTGAAGGGAGGATTTTTAAAGTTTCTTTAACTCTTAAACGATTAAGCATTGATGTTTTATGTGTATTTATGGCTAGTCTAATAACCTTCATTTTTCATAAGTATAACTTGTTATCTTAAACATATATGAAGCAATGACAAATTTTTATATATTTTTTTGTTGTTGTTGTGATCCCTATGTTATATCCAATGATAATTTCCTTTAGTTACAACTATTTTGTTTGGTGTTGTCACCGATAGTATAATTCATTTACATGTTTAAACAACTAACAAGGCTCTAAATGATCACAAAGAAAACTAAATTAAATTAATTATTTCAGGGAATTTTTGTAGCTTTTGCAGTAAGGTTGACAAAATGCTGCGATTTCTATTCATATTTTTAATTAATTTTCATTGCCAAAAGTTTGAAAACTGTCCAGTCATTGAATTTGAATTATAAACAAATTTTAAAAATTAATTTAAATCCTTAGATTAAGATTAGATTAAAATAAATCCTAAGATTAAAAAGTTGCAAGATTGCTAATTTAGACGTCTAGCTAGACTTGAGTATATTAAGCCTCAAATCATTTTAATGAGATGAATTTTGTATTAAAGATAATTTTAAAACTAACTGGAACTTGAGCAATTTAAACTTCCATAAATCCATCATTAAAGTATGCAGCAATGGCGCAAAGTAAGCCTAATAAACAAATTTAGTGAAAGTTTATGCAAATTATCATCAGTGAAACTTTAGAAATCAGGCAATTAAAAATAAGATTCATATTTCCTGACTCAAATTTCGACGAGATTCATCTCGTCTTACAAAAACAAATTTCAGTCTATAAATCGCAGCATGCTGACTTGTATTCAAATTTCAAAAGATGAATCTCCTATTTTAGACAAAACATTAAAAATCGCATCAGAAAGTAAAAAACTTTTTTATCACATAACGGTAAATTCTAATTAAATTGCACAACATAATACTTCTTTGTATCTCGTGTCTATAATAAAGGCAGCACTCATATTATTTAAAAAATATCATTTTGATTCTAATAAATCGTTGATTTTCATTTCATTTTTAGGTAAAACTTGAGGAAATAAAAAAATGTCCTTAACATCTAATTCCTATGCCTTAATTCATTGATATTATTCATAATATTTTGGTATTATCATTTGCATGTATTTCAAAATATTTTCATCTACATTCTCTATATATCGTAAGTATATGTATATTAATAAAAATAATTTGTCACTCTTTATCATTTAAGTTATATCTTTAAAAGTGAAGTATATGCTATGAGTCATTCCTCATTTCTTCATGTATCGAGTTCAAATCGAAATTACTGTAATGATATTCGTAAACGTTCGAATGTCGTTTTGCTGGATTATGATAAACTTGATGTACATTTTGTGGCGATAATTGTAATTGATGTGTTTGGGCTGTATTCATATATTTTCGGTACGGACTCTGATGACTTAATTGGAGAAAATAATTGTCAATATACATCTGTTGCTGTGGATTTGGATGAAGTAGTTGAGTCGCTTGCTGTAATTGTTTCTTACATGCACGATAATGTGACATATGATCGATACCATTACGTATTTTAGATCCACTTGCAATCATTGGATCCCATTCATTACAATTATCGCCGGATGATGTCGAAGAACTTGGTGTGGGTAATAAGACCTGCTCGTCTGATTGAGGTGATAATTTAATAGGCGGAGCAGGTGGTGGTGTTGTTGGATGTCGAATTGGTATATTTCGATAATATTCCACACATGTTCCATCATATCGTTGATGGATACTATGTATGGCGCGATTTTTATGATACGGATAACGTGGCAATGAATTTGAATCATAATGATTATCGCTCATTTCATATTTTGATTGCGGCGACACGAATTTAAAATTAGTCGGTATTGCTTGTTGTTGATGTTGTGGCGTTGATGCCGAATACGAACGATTAATTGATGGGTTAGTTATGTTATTATTATTATTTACGTTATTATTGAATTTCTGTACGCTCAAACTAAATCTTTTGTTTAATGCAATCTGATTGCTCGAGTAGCTCGGTGGCAAATGAAGGCTTTTTATTGAACTACGATGAAACGGGGACTTACCGTTTTGTAGATTATCATAGCTTCGTTGTCTATATACACCTTGCATATGAGAATTATTCATATTTGTTGATGCCTCCAACTAATCAATAATTTGAATGAGAATATAGTCATTAATATGCAAAATTATAATTAGTCAGCAAATCAACTTACATCAACATGATTATATGCTTTTGTTGGATCAACAGTTGTTCCAATATGTTGAACAACTATGGGAGGCTGTGATGTTATTACATTCTTATCTGCTGATTGCATTTGCAGTCTATACTCTTCTGTCATGATACCGCGTCTTTTTAAAATTAATGTTACAATTTTATTATGAACGGTATGGGCAATAATAAAGATTTGATGCTTACCTGTCAATTAATGATGGTTGGAGTGGACCACATAAAATATAAAAGCAGTTCAGACAAATATTCCCTCTTGAATAAGGATTTTGTGAACCTATAAAAAATGGACATTAAATCAATATTTGGAATCAATTGTTTGTCAAGGTCGTCTATGTTTGTTTGCTCTTTTTTATTAGAATCAATATTTAATGGAATTGATTTTAAGTGGTCTGGATAAATAATTTAATGACCAGGTGATTGTTTGTAAATGACGTCCAATAAATATTGAGACATTTAATGACACAATTCACGTTTTATGTGACGCCACTCAAAAATGACCCAATTTAAAGGTCGTTAATCAGTTCCATTAAATAATAAACCCTAATTTGGCAATACACCAATAAAAAATGGACAATACTCACCACCTTTATTAGAAAATGATCCTTTAATGTCTTCATTGGTCGTCTGATCACTTGACGTTAAGTACGTATGAAAACCTGCAAGTCCAATCACTGACCATACGGACAAGAAGCAAATAGCTGATACTACAACACTAAATGGTGATCTCCTTATAACATCTAAGAAATCTTTTGTTTCTGTTTGTAACAATACGAGATGAGTTAATGCACATGCAAATATGAATACCGCCAAAAATGCTAACGAAACAATAAACATATAAAAGAAGCGATAATTCCTTCGTCCTACACAATTTCCAACCCAAGGACTGAAATAGAGAATGAGAAGAGAACCGAAATGTATTCATTTACGACAATAATCAATCATTTTTATAATGCTGTTTACTCACCAATGATGATCAAAGCTGTGTAAATTGTTTCAGTAAGCAAAAAATAAGAATGAAATGGACGAATTATAGGAGGTCATTTGGAATATTTTTAGTAGAATACATACCGATCAACACAATTATCACATAATGAACAATGAGATGCTCTTGGCGGTCGAAATATTTTGCAGGTAAAACAGTATTTGAGTTTAACAGCTTGTCCTCTCACGAAGACTTCTTTCGTACGTGGCGGTGGTCTAAAAATGTCAATAAAAGAATTTTTTTAATAATTGGGTCAATTTTGAATATATCTGAATAAGGAATCGATCGAAACTTTCAAGGTAAAGAGCTTTTATGCTATATTCCGTTCCGTTTTAGGTCAGGTGATTTATTATAAATGAATTTAAATTCTCTGGAGACATTTGCGTTCACATTTTATTTTAATTGATTTATCCTTGATATTTCTAAACAATTGTTGTGTATTGATTGAATTGAAGTAGGGAAATTGTTGTATGGAAAATGCACGATTGTTGCAGTTGTTGAGAAAAATCAGGCAAATGAAGGAAAATGGAATTTAAATTGGAATCTCATTATTTAAGGAAATTCATGGATAAATAAATAAATTAATTTTTTAAATCCGAGGATTAAATTTTAAATCCGGACTTAACAGGAAATTCTCAATTCTGACTTAGGTATGCATTAATAACGAATACCCAAAAATACACCAACTACTTCTTATTGATTTGAAGAACTAATATAAATTCCATCTGCTTCTTCCTTATATAGATCGATTAGTCTATTTACAGTTCTGAAAAACTAGCAAGCAATCAATCCATGTCATGTAAAATTATAAACTAATTACAATAAATTTTGAGTTAACTGACTTATGCACGAAATGAATCAACAATAAAGTTCAATACCTTTCAGTAAATAATCAATAAATAAGAACTTACCTATAAGTTGGACTATTTAATGAATTTGGAACTTCTATTTGTTTTTCGATGTAAGCCGCTTCGTCTTGTGAAGCTCGTGGCAAAATTCCAGGATCACTGAACGTAGTTCGTAGAAGAGAGCACATTGTAAAGACGTAGAGAACACCGCCGATAACTGGTATTCCAATTGTTATTCTCTCCGCAAGAAATGGACAGTCAAATACAAAGAATAGCGTACTCGTCGCGGTAATGAGTACAACAGTCAAATAGAAAATACTCGTGTTTGGTGCAGTCATTAAATATCCATCACAATAGAACTTATTGCGACCGGGAAATATTTCCCATTTTCTCATAACTTTTTGTTTATGTGGTGCCATTTTTAAAGCCATTCAAAATATTTTTATTTTTATTTTCTCAGCCTTTTCTCCAAATACTTCTTCTGTCGATATCTTTAAATCTATAATCTTTATGCTTTACAGGTGTTCAAATTACAGCAACATATTGAATTCTCCTTGTTTCTTTTTTTTTCATTCGTTGTATATCCCTTCAGACCTATTTCAGATCAACAAAAAGCACTTCGTTTTTGTGTGTAGGGTTTGCGGTCGATAAATTTTTTACTTCCACATAACGTTATCTCCTTATTCTTCCTTCTCGTGTCATAAAATTTCCAAAAGCTTTCCTTCAATATTTTCCTTTTCTTTCCGATACTTCGTCGACTAATCTAATGTTTTACTTATTATACTTTTTAAGGGATGATAGAGAAAGAAACCTGATGATTGTAAAAATAGAATAGAGTGAAACAGCACAAAATCGACACGTGCTAAATTGTATATATTGTTAAGTAATTTCCGAGTGATGGAATTTTGTTGAAGCTTTCTATCAATGTTGCTGAATCGGAAAAGTGCTTTAATAAGAGAAAATAATATTCATCGTAGATTCCATAAAGTCCTTAATGATATTTGTTGAAGATTTCCTTCCTATTCTTTCGGTTTTTTTTTTGGTGTTTTCTTGATCTGTAAAGAGAGAAGGACGACGTGTAAATTACTTTAGTGGATAAAATGTGTATTTTACTGGTAGATTAACTCGTTAGGCATGGTGGAGATGCACAAGTTATGAAGTGATTTATGGTTTCAATTTAAAAGACATTAGCTTTTTATCTGAGAAACCTAGGAGTTCAAGGATATTAAGGATGCTTGCATTTAAATCCTGAGATTAAAAATTAAATCCTAGGATTTAAACAAATTTTAATTCCTCAATTCTTAAACTTTCTCATCCCTCCTAATAAACAGCCACTTCAGTACGTGAAACCATGCAATTAAAATGTAATAAATCCTCAAAAATATTTATTCAACAAACATTTTTATGATAAGCATTTTTGCGTAATAGCAAGTCTTCAATTTAATGTCTGCATGAATAAAGCTCATTTTTTATACAGGATTTTTCCTTGCATTTACCCCGGCAAAGATATAAAACGGAAAAATATATATACAGCATCAATACGAAGCATGATACTTTTCTTCTTTATCCGCATACACAACAAGACATGAAAATAAATTGCAGGAGCTTTAATGTTCTCAATTTTTTTCCAATATCGCAAAATGCTGTGTTTACAGTCCTTATCATCATTGATTAAAATGAAATGAACATAATTCGATGTTTTTGACAGCATTTCATAAAATTGAAATGGAAATTACTGATAATGTCATTTTCTAAAATTGAAATTTTTTTTGGCTCGTGCTAGATTCATTTGATTTATTCACACATATTGGATTTTAATCACTTTTGAACTGTTTTGTGTCTCATGGAGACGTGAAAACATCATTTGATACATCATCAAGAAGACAAAGAAGCTTAAGTAAATTTTTTTTGCGAGTAACAAAGGAATAAAGATTGAAATTTAAATGAGGTGAATATAAAAATTCACGAGTTTTTTGTTGCATGACCTATTTTGTTTGAAATGTGTAATCATTATCTGCTACCGTTTTGCTATGTTTATTTATTTTTTCGAGATAATCCTAGGATAGCTAACTGTGATGACGATAATAATTCTGATGTCATTACAATTTATATGGAAATTTTGTGAGGCGATAATGAAGATTTAGTAATGCTCGCTAATTATATGAAATTATCAGATTATGTCTGACAAAATATTTCATTGAAATATAGTCAATGTTATGGATTTGAAGGCAATTTTGATGGATTAATGATTGATCCTAAACTTGAATCCAATTGGATTAAATGGAATCATTAAAATGTATTAAAATTTCTGTCTTATTGGGACAAAGTTGAGCAAGCATTTGAAAGTTGTATCTTCAATGTGACGACACATCCGAGTTCGTGTCACGACACATTTGAGTTCGTGCAACAACACATCTAAGTTCATGTCACGGCACATCTGAGTTCGTGTCACGAAACATATCACTTCATGTCACGATACATTTGAGTTCGTGTCACGATACACCCGAGTTCGTGTCACGTCACAAATGAGTTCATGTCACAACACATCCGATTTAGTTTCACGACACAGTAATGTTTCACGAAACATTGTTGCGAAGCACTGAGCCTTCTTGAGTTAAAAATCAATCATCTGATTCCCAGAAGACTTTATTGTACAATTTGGAATCTTGTTTTTCCAAGTACTTGAATCTTTGGCCTTCAAAATCAATCCCTTTACATCCATCAAAATGATTCTCATTCAGGAAGAATTAAAAGAAACTGTCAATCTGCACAATAAATGGAGGAAAATTTTTTCTCAATTATGATGGATTAAAATGTTGAAAACCTCTATTTGCGAAAATTCTTCTTCCTCATCGGTTCTCATGCATGTTTTCCAACAAAGAACATCGTTTAAAAACGATCAAGTTTAAATTTCTTAAACCCTTGAAAACGTGAGAGACTTAGCCGTAATTAAATTTGTTTTTAAAATAAATCGCACAGTGTAGCTGTCATTAATGGACTTACAAATGATGAGATTGCGGAAAAGGATTAAAAATTATTGAATGCATGCTCAGCTAGAATAGCACAAATCTGTTAATTGATCTAAAATCCGATCTCAGGATTGTGTGACTCTGACTTGAAGCTCGAAGTCGGCTCGGATGGTCGATTTGGTCTAAACCCGGCACTTTATCAACTTAGTGCCAGATTTCGGATCAATTAACCGAATTGTGCTATTCAGGCAATATTTTTCCTAATTACATCCCTGAACTGGAAGTGAATATAGACATAAAATTATTGAGAGCCCTTCAACATCAATTTAGTCCCATCAATGCGAAAAAAAAATCAATAAACAATTTTTTTCTTTTAAATTTATTGCTCCAAATACAAAATTGATGGCTTCTTGTGCACAAAAAAAAAGAAGGAATCTGATTCCTTTTTAGATAGCAAAAAAAAGGCTTTTTTCTTATGGCCTATTAACAGCATGAATGGTAAGCTATTAAATATACATAAACTGTTTTCTTGTTCGTGAATAGGATACGAAATAACTGGGACTTTCCTTTCTATTAATAACCAGTCCTATTTTACTTTGATAGTTCGTATGAATAATTAATAAAATGCAATCAGTTCCACAACACAATTTTTTTTTTTTGATGACTAATGCTCGCGTCGTAATTCTAATTAGTCGAGAAAACACAAAAAATGCACGTTTATGGTATGAAATTGTAAGTACGACTGATAAGATTCTTTATCTATTTCATCTACACGAAAAGATATTGTGTATATCTGTGGTTGTTTATTTGCTATGAGTATTACGGCATTTTAATACAATAATGACATTTGTCGGAATATTTTGGAGATTATTTTATTGTTTTTTGTTGTGTATTGTGTTACTTTCAGATTCATTCAAAAGAGAATTCTTAGCGCTGTTTTTTGAAATATGAAGGTGCGGCTGTATTTGCTTTGACTTATTGACTTAATGGTCGTGTGAACTTTTTGATGAATTGGAATTTCCGATTTTGTAGAGGATTTTCAGTGATTTTTTGAAGATTGTGCAAAATATACTTTACAATCTTTGGTGCTAATTTGACATCTTATCATCTCCTTGCGTTTCTTTGTCGCAAAAATATCTCATAATGTTCTGTGACCCTTTTAAAATTCCTCTCAAGAATATTCAATGTCAGAAGAGGACGATTGACCTATAATCCTAGTATAATCCTCAAGTGACCCCAAATCAATGCACATATAGAACAAGAGCACTTAGAATCAAAGTATAAATAAGATAGAGTATACCAATATACTTGAGATTAAACAAACAGCTCAAACTGCCAATAATGCATAATTGAAGTACTTCCATAACAATCTTCATACAGAAACCGTTCAGTAGTCATAAATCAACATCATTAACTATGCGATTATCAGGCTAAAAGAGTTCATAAATCACAGATAAAAAGGCTCATATATAATATTCGAAAAATTGAGCATATTAGGAACACAACTCAATGAACTATCACAAAAAAAGCGCCACAGTCTCATGTATTACTTTGAGTAACGTCAATTATTTCACTAGCTTCTTCATTGTTTAAATCTTTTCCGTCTTTTTCTTCTTATTTATTCATTTTATCATTCAAGTTCAAGAACTATAACACAATATAAAGTTAGTCGTGCGACCCAAAATTCTCTGTTACTCCTCAACAAATAGTCAACGCACTAATACACATTGTTTGCTTTGATAATTAAACATATAAGTCGTTTATCTAAGAAGTTAGCACTTGATTCTTTTCTTTCTTTTATTGTAATAATTTTCAGAAGCTACTCAACCTTCACTAATATTAATGAAAAAGGCAAAAGTAGTAACATGAGTCTCGCACGTCTATAATTGCGGTGCCTTGATTTTTACTGGTTGTACTTTAAGTACTTACTCAGTAATGTATAAATGAGTTGTATACATTACATTTTTTTTGTTGATGGCATGCAAAAAGAAATAGTTTCTTCATCAATCGACCATAAATGTGTATATATGCACTATATTTTTTACACTACGTAAGTCGATGACCCATTAAGTTGTTAACTAATAGAAAGTCAACCCCAAATGTGTCTGTCTTGTAGTCATGTATGTTAAATTAATGCTTAAGTATAATGCACAAAATAAAGACCTTAAGGATGGATTCTATGCTCGATATGTTGTACTGTGTAAGAATTGGATGTAAAGAAGGTGAGAAATTAGAACGAAAGGAAGCAATAAAGTAAATTGAAAGAATTTATTGAGCCATGTAACGAAACTCCTTTTATAAATAGAAAAATACAGAAATTTAATCAGTGCACCATTGTGCTGGGGGAACTAATATCTTTGACCTTATCATATCATTGATGAAAAAGGAATTTAGATAATGTTATAACATTTTTTTTGTGTATGGGAATGTCAAGACATGAAATAAAAATTTTTATTATATTTTTTTGGGGAAGTTTACTTAATGTCAATTAATTTTCATTCGAGGCACTGACTTATGCTGTGTAACTCATTGTAATCTAATTTAAACTCTTGATTTATTTACACTAATCGATACACAAATGTCTAAATAAGTTTATTTTAAGATATTTTTGTAATTTATTTGCGAAAAAAATTTCTTATTGTTGTTGTTGTAGTCATGGAACTTACTTAAATGCAATATTTAATATTATTTTCTTTAATTTTCACTATTACATTCATATGTTCCTTATTCACTGTCACTTTATCTTTTGAAAGCACCACTTTTGAGTCCTTTAACACTACTATTTCCTATTTTATTTCTTAAAAATATTAAGGATAAAAAAATCGTTCTTATATGAAATGTAAATAGCTCTTCGGGCACTGTTTTGTGCTGCTCATCTTTCGTACTTATTCAAATAATTGCACAACTGACTTTTGTATCTTATAAATTAAATTTTGACACTACTTATATCCTGATAGCTAACTTATTTTAGCTGATAAATCAATTAAAATTGAGGCTTTAAGCTGACTTTGCTGTTTTGAATTTCCAATGTTTACAATTTTTGTACGAAAAAGTTTGAAATACTTTTGACCGTTATGTGGTGAGTTTAATTTCAAGGCCTACTGAGAGAAATCTAAAGTGTATAGTCAAGGTAGTATCATGTTTTACTAGTTTAACATCAGTTCCTGTGTTCAATCTTTCCACGCCTATTAAAAACATTAAAATATTTTTATTTCCATAACGGACTTACCTTATTTAAAATTCCAAAGTGATGCGAAAATTCAAAATTTAGAATTCCGTTACAGATTAATCGTTCAAAATGCCGTTATTTTCAACATGCTGACGTCCATTCTGAAACAAATGCTTAAAACACTAAAAAATCAATTTAATTTGATTATCGATACTTTATTAATATAACTTAATTATTATTTCGAACAATATTGTGATTATGTACATTACATTCATGTAGAAAAAAAATAATATCATTCGAGGAAAAAGTTAATATTTTTGATCAAGTAATAGGCACATTCTGAATTCTTTTGTTTATCAAATGCGGTTATTATAAAAAAAGTAACAAATTATGCGCACTGTATTTCATTTCGTCAGTTGTGTAAATAATTAGATTCAAGTCAAAAAAGACAAAATTGTAATTTTTTTTAAAAAAAAGTGGACATTAGCTGGGGTAAATTTAGACATCAGACATACAGAAAATCTGCATTTTATTATCAAAAGACATCGAAAAACTGAGATTCTTTGCATTTAACGTCTATGACGACCGAGATATGTTCCACATGCAGGACACTTGTGATGAACATCCATGCATTCGTCAATACAACATGGAATTAGACAGCAACCTAACCAGCATCTGAAATGAGATGAAATTATTATGAAATTGAAATTTGATTATGTCTGATTCATTTATGGTATGAACAGTTGTGGCACGAAAATCACTTTTGTTTCCATAACTAGATTCACATGACACGCCATAGTTCATGACATGACATATACCACAGCATTACTCACCCACACAAAGCAATTATAAATCCAGAAATATAAGCCATTAATCCCGGCTGCGTTGTCGTTTTTGTATTAATTTCAGATCCGCATGATGGACATACCGTATGAGTAGAATGTGGACCTACAAAATTTATAAAAAGTATTAATATTTAATTTCAACAAGTGGCTTAATTGAGAAATTACCTAATGGGACGATTGTCGTCACAATATGTTGTGCTGTTAAAATAGGCTGTTGTGGTGTAAGTGGTGCTGCTGCATTTACTCCATTAACTGCTTGAAAATAGCTTGGTGGAGCTTGTGGTGGTGGAACGAAACCTGAAATCAAAACGTGACAATAACTTGTTTATTTTAATTCAATTAATAAATCAGCTTACCATAAGATGGTGGATCTTGCTTGCTCATATTGTTATGAAATATATTAAAAATTTATTTGGACGAGATTGTTTTGATGTATATCCTAAAGGTTGAACGATAAAATAACAAATGAAAGTTTTTCTTGCCGGTCATATTAATATGTACAGTGGCATGCATGCTGATGACTCATAAGAATGTTTAAAAGAAAATTTTTGAACTAATGTATCACATAAACATGTGACGTATATGTATGCGTGACGTCAGAGACACTAAATTGAATTAAATATAGTTTGATGCATCTGTTTGCTGTGACGAGTTTAATGACTATCATGTCAATTTTTGGATCAATGACTTTGCTGATTAGAGGAAGCTTTGAGATTTTATTAAATCCAAGGATTAAAACTTTGGATTAGATTAAATCAATCCTTAGACATTTCACCATCAACTTAGTTCCAATGAGCACTTCAACTAGTAAAACTCATCATTGTTTGTTTGAGATTTCGTAAAATTCCAAACTCGTATATTTCATGGCTTTATGCCTACCACTTGATCTCTATGATCTGCCTTCAATAAGCTTATTTTGTAAACTTTTTACAGATTACGTCCAGTTTAATAAACAAAAGTAATCAATTTAATTTTACTGAACTTAATTAAAACATCATAAAAAATGTGAAAACTTAATAATCAATCATTATTCCTTACGAATCATCAATTGACCTTACGAAAGACAGAAAATGAGTTTTTCAAGCATCCAATAATGAAGAAATTATTTTTAGAAACATGACCAATAGTCAGTGCGAGAGTTTTCTTTTTAAAGTATTCACATATGTGCGACGACCTTGAACATTGAAAAACTAAAACATTTTTAAAGTGTTTCTTTGGAATCTAATCTTATAGGAATGTCCAATTTGCATAACGACAGATGTTCACTGGATCTTTTTCTAAGAATTTGGCGTGGTCGTTTTTTGTTTTGTGTTCAATACAGTCACTGTCAATAGCATTCTATCCACGTTCAATACTTTTTTGCATAATTTATTAATCAAAATCTTTTTTATTCTATATTTAGTTAAATTTTTTCATTAAAAATTTTCTTTTTAACATTTTTCGCTTTAAATAGCATTTTCACTGTTATATTTCATATTTGTTACTTACACTATTAGTTTTATGACACTTTAGAATCGTTTTCTTGTATATTTAAGCTGATTTTATTGCTTTATTTAATTATTTAAGATGGAATTGCAAAATAAATAAAACAATTGCGATTTTTTTACTGAATTGATTTATGCGCCATCTGTCTGTCAATGGTAGCATTAATTGAATTTATTTTAACTGTTGTTTTTGAGGAAATAAATGATTTAAAGTGAATTAAGATATAAAAAATTCAAGTTTAAAATATAACTGTCACTTTGAATTTGAATAGTTTGCATCATTTTACCCATTTTTGACTGAATTTTTGCATCAAAAGCTGGTAAATACTGAATTCAAAATATGAACAACCGTTATACTATATCAAGCTCTAGATTGTGTTAATCAAAGGATCTGTAAAATGCTAATAATCAAAGAATCTGTTGGAAACCAAAACTGCTACCACGTGAAGTCGCACCCTAATTCAAATCGGACTTTTAACAGATTTCTGCTGAACATTTCAAATTTTAAAAAACCGTTAAACATAACTTTTAAAATTCAAATTTTTATTTAATCCTTTTATGAACCGACAACAATTTAGACATCAAAGAATTAAAACTGTTAATATTTTTGCGTTTAATTTTTTTCGGCTCCACATAATATCCTCACATGCATGCATGATGGCACAAACATATTTTAACACGCATGATGGCACAGACAAGATAAAAGTAATATTTTAAAAAGTTATTTAAGAAAGACGTTTAAAGTTTGTATGCTTGTCGTATCATCAGATCGAAATATGCATCATTATCAACAGAAGCTGAAACTGCTGAATAATAATTTTCAAATTCCTCTTCAGTTACGACACCTGAAAGTATGGTTATAATTAGAGTCAACTTAGTATAATTCAGAGTGTGACCATCTCAAATTCGACATTAGATTGTCGAAAAATTCGAAATCAATTTTTAAAATAAAGATTTACGTTAAAAAGAAATGTAAAAGTAACGTTAAAAAAAATTTGAATATTTTTTTTGAAACGGTCGTTTTTGAGACAGCCACATTCAGGTATAATTAAGGCATAATTACCATCAACTTCACCACCCTCTTCAAAATTAGCAAGGAACTTTTGTAAAATTGTTTCTTCTGTCTCTTCCCCACTGATGTATTTTGGATGAGACTTTACCGAGTATACGTTCCTAAAAACATTAAACTATAGTATATCCATATTGGAAGTTAATTACACCGCAATTACTTTAAATCATCATTTGTGATGACCCCATCGCCAGTTTTATCCAATTTTTTAAATGCCTCTTTAACAATACGTTTGCGCGATTCCGACATATGAGGCTAAAATATCGTTCGAAATCAATCAATTAATTGAAGGCTTTTAGTAAATTATTCATGTCTTACTCTAATTCCAATCAAAAACTCCGTCATGTTAATATTACCCGAACCATCAGTATCGAACTTGTTAAAAACTTCTTCTGCTTCTTCATTTGTCACTTGTAAGCCAGTGTCGCTCAAGCCTTTAGTAAATTCTTCCAAACTCAAGGTCTTATCGCCATTATCATCAATTCTACGGAAACATCTGCCCAATCCCATAATGCCAGTCGCACCTAAAAGTAGTTTTAAATAAAAAAGACATTAGAGCGAGGTTGAAGGCTTAATTTTTGTTGTGAACTTGATGGGATCTAAATGTGCGATGGGTTGGCTAACGGTCTAATTTGCAAATTTGACAACTTCTTGGCCTTTAGAGTTGCGAGCGAAATTTGCGTATGGAATTAAATTCGGAAATGTTTAGATGGCATGTCTATGTAAGCATGCACGATTCTAATTTGTACTTTGATGACTTTGACTTTGATGTTGGGTTTGTGCTGTGGTCCAAAATACCGATAAGAGTTGTGAAATGCGAACTGGATAGAGTAAGAAGGTTAAGGCGAGCTTTATGTCAAGCTCCCTAAGAACCCTCGGTAGCTCAGTGGTAGAAGCATTCAACTGAAAGTCGTAGAACGTGGGTTCGAGTCCCACTACGGGCTTTCCTATTGGGAATAGCAAAATTCCGAACACTTGATTTGCTAAATCCATCAAAATAGGGTTACCAGTTTGAATTCCATTGCTAACATCTTATCGAGTCTCTAAGCCAAGATCCGTCATGATTAATGACAATATTCAGATACCGAACCATCAAGTCTCTTTCCTGCATGTTATGACAATTCAATAAACTATTTAAACACACCTCTAGCTAAACATAAATGTCTCAGCTTTTCAACAGAATCGCCAACATTTCCCGATGCCAAGACTCTCTTGCTTTTATTCATCATTTCACTTTCATTCCTAGACATTGCACTTACTGGTCGCATTTTGTCTACAATTAAAATAAAAGAAAAATTATTGTAATTAAATTCATGTTTATACAATCGCAAAGGGTGTCAATGGTCTCTTAATTCTAATTCTCCATTTCTTAATTATATGCTTCATAAAAATAAAAACTGATTTAATTCTTCCAAAACGTTTTTCCATTGTTGATGTTTAATCCTTTTTAGCGTGTACTCCTTAGTGCTGTTTAAATATAAAATTGATTGAAGTACTTCACTTTATTACACGCAAGAAGGTAAGATCTTGCCTTATTGATTTTCCGTCCTTGTTAGGCTATTGAATCATACATTGACATGTGCTTTGTAAATTTTTCCTAATAAATTATGAATCTCCTTCACAGCAATCAGTGACACAAAAAGTAAGTGAATATTTTTCGATATATTTTTGGGTAAAATAAGTCCATATAGAAATTATTAATTTGTATTATATTGATTTGGAGGTCTACATTTGAATATATTCCTACGCATATGCCTTATCTATCCATATTAATTTATTGTAGAACGAAAAAAAAAAAATCATTGTTTGATTAGCACAGTTCCGATGAATTTTGACGTGTATATGTTGATTATAATTGCTCGATATACAGGCTTTTTTTTCGGGGTTGATTATCCCTTAATTTAACAGTGACCCACATTTTTTGCCGTCATGCTACTTTGTGCTTTCTATTACAGTTCTTAATAGTTCCTTTTAACTTATAATTCGCTGTCTTGGTTGTTGAGTGAAGGAGATAATGAATGATTGATGAAAAGGATTTATTTTGTAATTTATTTATGTTTCTTGATGTATTTATATTCATTCACACATTCACATGTGCGTATGTGTCCATGGGCAAGTTTTTAGGATAGTTTTTTGATTCAATATCAAGTTTGTCCTGTTTTATGGAAGAATCTACCTATGAAAGTGCTATAAAAATGTCATATTTTTGAATAAAGGCTAGCATTAAGTAGTTTTAGGGCAACTAAGCATCTTCCAATCAAGCCAATAAGCTTTACTAAGCAAATACATAAGTTCGAATGTCAATTTAGAATGCAATTTAGAAGATCCAGTAAAGATCCAGTAAAGAAAGTCCAATTTCCAAAAAATAATAAAATAATGTAAGCTTTTTTTGTATTTACAGAACATGCTGGATTTTGTTCCTTGATTGTCTAATAGGTTGTGCCTCCTATGACTATTAACTACTTAAATTGCTAAAGTTAAACATTAAATACCCGTAATACACTCACTTGGTGAGTGGAAGGTAGAATTGTCCGACCAAAAATGATGGTTCATCTTGTAAGTGATTGAATTGTGTGTAAGGTTTGTTATCGTCAAAAAAGGGTCCAAACTGTAAACGTGTAAGGTAATAAGATTCATGCAATTATCAAAATAATTCTAAGCTAATTTAGGTTAGTCTAATGTCTAATATTAGTTTGTATGTGTTGGAATTTCCAAGTTTCCAAGATCTACACAGTCTAGAAACCTTAAAATCAGAATAATAGTTCGGGTTGGTATTCTGCCAAGTAATTCAAACTACCTTGATAGTTTAGTGGTAAGAGCATACGATCGGAAAACGTAGGATAAGGGTTCGATCCCTGTTCAGAACAAGTTGTTGGGAAAGTGATTTTCTGTTATCAAACTAAAAGGCCAATCTGATCTTTAGTCTTATTCACTTCAATTTTGATTGAAATTCCGATTGTATTCTTGAGTAAACTGGAGCAAACCCTCAAATAAACTTAGTCCGGTCACCACAATGCAACGAACCGTTAATATGGAAATAAGCCATCAAGATGCCTTCAGGGAAACTTTGGGTCTTGTCGTTAATACTGCGACATATTGTTTCCTTAGCGAACACGATGTGCTATTCGAGTATGATATGAAGTAACCCGTTTAATGGATGTAAATGATCATGGTTGATCAAATCTTCAAACTAAGAATGCCAATACTAGTCAATACATCGTGCAATTAAGAGAAGCTAGTTGATAACTCAAAGGTACAGTCCCAAAAAGTTCCAATAGTTCCAAAATCTAATCAAAAACTTCTAGAAACATCCATCAAACAAGAAGTCTATCTAAGGAATTACCCAGATCGATTTGACATTCTAGATGATTTTCATTTTCGATAAAATGCGTGAAAAATCGAAGAAACGAACAACAATTTTCACCTCGCATTATACAGCATAACACAAAATCATATTCAATGCTAAATATTATTAACAAAAAATAAATTACGACTATTTGATCGATTCTGATTTAAAAAATTCATTTAGAATCTTAAGAATATGTACTTCATGCATATCAAGTCAAGTTCAGTCAACCGCTAAATGAATCAATTCTTCGTCTTTAATCTCATAAATTATAATTTTTTTTGGGTACGATATTGATGCAATTGTTTCCCATTTCCGTTTTTTAATGGGATCTTTAAAGATTTATTTGGCTTTTTGTTTCTAAAGCTTAATTGAGCGAATCAAGTATGAAATGTGGGATCATAAGACATTCAGATTGTGATTTCAGATTTGAATGACAAGAATTTTAAATTGAGGAAGCATTGAAATAAATAATAAAAAATCGATGTCTTATGTCACAAAAAAAAGATTTTTTATCTGCAATGCAGTGAGATGCTAGAAGAGGATTTATCCTCTGGCAATCGAGGCAATTATGGATTTTAATTGGATCTTCTTATTCTACTCTGATGTTAGATTAGGATATGAGTTATTTGATTACAACATGAGCACACAGGTAGTTATGCAGCAATTCGTCCAACCCTTTTACGAAATCATTTCTATTATCTCTGCACAGACCTTGAATCACATCGTATAATTTTTGGAGAACTAGCAAGAAAAAAATCAATAAAACAGTACTGAAAGTTTTTGTTCCCACTGGATTTTTTTGGCTCGCAAGGACACGCAACTTGAAAAAAAGAGGCATTTCAATCACTTTCAGGTGAGAAGAAAATTTATACTTTTTTAGGTTGGTCTCATTAACATTAATTAATTCAGAGCCAAAAAGTACAACAATGAGCACAAGAATGATGTTGATAACCGGTCAGTGCTAGGTACTGAAATTTTGCCATAACTAAAACAGAAAGAATTTGTCACGTTATAAAAGGGGCGAAGAGGAAAAGAACTAGGCAAGAAGAATGTTTGAAAAAAATTTTTAACATCAACAAATGAGACATTGCGTGCCGTTGTACGATTTGAGGCATAACTCACATAAAACACTTTTGTGTCCCAATTAGTATGATCACGTAGTATGAATATTTAAAATTTTCACATATATAATTTTAATATTATCAAATACTTAAGGAACATCTTCAAAAATTTTGTTAATTTTTCAAGGATTTCCAAAATTTACCTCAATAAGTAGCTCTTCTTAACAAATATCCTTTAAAGTTGTATACTAAAATAAATGAAAGCTCACTAAGCAATTAATGCACACACAAAAAAATATTTTTGTTTAGAATGGAAATGAGTCCGTCTGATTGCACGATTCACTCAAAACTGAGAACGAAGCAGAGAAACAATTGAATGGAAAAACCTAGCGAGTTGATTTTCCATGCTCTGTACGTTTATTATACGTACTGAAAATATATATTTCTTAGTGCACTTTTTATGTGAACAATGAGCTGTTAAAATTTATGATGTAGGCTTGACTGGGTGATCAGGCGGAAAATTTGATAAATTTTTTTAATTAGAAATGAATTTTAATGGCAATTTGGAATTTTCTGGAACTTTTATGGGAGCTATACACTTATTACGTTGTACAAAGTGGGACAGATCAATAAATTTCCGTCCCCCGTGCTGGATTTGTGCTGTGATCAAACACAACGATAAGAACTGTGCAATAAGAACTGGATATATGTAGAAAAGAGGTTTAAGTATGCTTTGTGCCACGCTTCGTAACAACACCTGATAGCTCAGTGGTAGGTGCATGCTACCAAATATCGTAGGACGTGGGTTCGAGTCTCACTCGAGCTATGCTGAGATGTGAGATAAAATCACATGAAAAATGGTCGAAAAAAAAGTAAGAAACTCAACATCAACCCTTGGACTCTTCTGGTGGTACATAATTGGTAGCTAAAACCCGAGATCATGGAATTGGTAATTGGCAAGCGGTAGCCAGCTTTAGGAGCCGACACAGGGAAGCCATGGATCACACTTGATCTGTACGACCAGCGAAGTAAGTAAGAACAATCAGAGAAGTACTCGATCACCGTCTAGTAATCTTGTAAAAGACTATACATTCCGGATAAGTAAGAGTGACTCTGATGGCCTCATAGTGATTACCAGGCACTATAACATGATATGTACCGAGTAAATGCATTTATTGAAATCGATAGCATGTAAAGGAACAAGATGTCAAGGACAAAACAGGAAGAGAGTAAGCATGCTCGACTGGTCCATATATTACATCAGTGCAATCTCTCAAATGCATGCTCTTCACATAATAGGGAACAGTATTTACATAATTCCAGTGCATTCCTGCATTTCATGCACACAAAAAAAAATGCGCTTCATTGCGCAATGTCAATATTACCATTTCTTATTGTTGTTGTCATACACATTGCTCACATTCATGATTAAAATGAAAAATAGTGTTGTTGCATTATTGTGAGCATTTCTATACTATAAGGTAGGTACTACAAAGGTAATAAAGATAGTATTTGTGTCAAAAAAATAACGAAAGGGAAATGAATTAAAATCACCTTAATGATATATTATGGAATAAATTTTAAGCAGTATGTGTAAGTTGTGATGCACCAGACGGACGCCGTAATGGCTATTTAACTTTAACAATATTATTTGTGTCCTTAATGTAGTTACGTACAAGCATGCGACGCGTCTTGAAAATTAGGCTGGCACAAAATCAAATTTTCACATTTCCGTTACGGATGGATGGAGGAGACTGAGATTGAATATTGATTACGTCGGCAGATTTCATAATAGCTTTAAATTGATCTTATAACTTTTAGAATATTAATAGCTCAATTATGGATAATTTAATGTGAATCATAACTAAATAACGAAACTAATTTGGGATTGTTTGGATATTATGGGACGTTAAGGAGGTCCAGTACCAACAAGATCATTTAAAGTTCAAGAAAATGACCTTACCCGATGGCTATTTCGGTACTGTCCTTGATTAAATGGAATAAAAATCTATAAATTCACATTTTTTCAGGTCATTCACGTATGTCGTGCTACATTTGAGGAGGGGACTCGATATTTAATTGACGTGATAGGCTAACGACCCTTATACAATTATATTGTCATCTATACGATCAATACTAATTTATTTCCTCCTTTTATTCATTCACTAACCTCAAAAATCAAAACACAAAACCACCTCAAATAATCTCATAACAATTAAACGATTTTAAAACAAAATTATACCCCACAGTTGTATTAATGCATGAAAATCATTCATTTTAAAACAATCACCTTGATAGTTTACTTGTACTGCAATAATTTATCACAAAACTAAGTTCAAGAATGCTGTATTATTCAAAACAATAACCAACAATTTTCAAAAATAAAATAGTTATTGCAACAAGTTGATATCCATTTGACTTTTAAATTAGCAATTTCCTGTTTCATGTTATTAACGTTATCCATTTTTCATATGAGGCAAAAGGAGCATGAAATTGGAGCTTTTGAGAAGCTTTTTAGATTTAACGGTTGAAAATTATTTGAATTTTAAATTGTGAGCTTTCGAAAGCTTTTGTGGATTCATGCAAAAATCTTAATTTTGCTAAGAGTCTTAATGATACAGCAACTGATGGACTGAATCACAACTTACATGATTTATAATCCACTAAGCCTCTTAATCTTTTCGATGTAGTACTTTAGATACAGCTGTTCATGTAGGCTATTTACATAAAAAGCTATTTATAAATCTGTAGCATTTCTCTTGATGTGAGAACAATTTGTATCAATATTTTGTTCACTTGATATACCATAACAATTGATGCTGTATTTATCACATTGATTTTTACGTCAATTTATCTTTGTACTCAATACGTACTGGAAAAACATTATTGCAAATATTGATAGTAAAATATCAGTTCACGAAACTATGACAGAAAATTATTTTTTCTTTTTGCACATCAAAAGCATTGGGCCTGCTGTTGCTATCAACTTACCATGTGAAAATAAATAAATTTATTAACTAAACACCCCGTTTGACGACATTCGATGAAAAATAAATCCACGTTTTCGACAGTTTCAAGTGGTTATCACAAGATATGTTATTTTGAAGGCACGACTTGAAGAATGTTGACTTCTAATTTGTATTGTCATTATGTTTCATGTTGTTTTGAGGGTAGTAGGTTGATTGAACTGAAAATCCTTAACCTGAAAGCTACAGGGCATGAAGAAGTGAGCAGAGCCTTTTGATCTAACACAAAAATCACATGGGACGAATGACGGATCTCGAATGAGACTCGAACACACTTCCTACGATATTCGGAATCATATTCTATCGAGGGTAGTTTGACCATACATATAATTAAGCTTTACATCGGATTAACTCACTACATGAATCCCCTTTCAGTTTTCCAAGGCCTGTGTGCTTCTAGCGTGAGAATTGATCTTGCCGAATCTGATTTGAAACTAGAGTCACACCGGCTTGGGGACACTATTTTACGACATTTTTCACACCGTGTGTAGTGTGCTTTAATGTTTGATAAGAAACAAGGATCTTGGTATTTATAATTAGCAGGAGGTAACCAACGATAGATACAGCTTCAGACTGCAACTAAGAGAGGTCATGGATAACAATTGATCCGTACATCCAGTGAAGTAAGTAAATAACATTTTAATGAATGAATCAGAATTGACTACATTGTTCAAATTAAAGTTGTACGTGATTGAAACTGTCCTTATAAGACTTCCTCTTTTGAGGGTTGCAGCAAGGCTCTCACTTCTAAGATTATAGAGATCATTCCGCCAATTTCCAGAAGCATAAGGTGTTTATCTCAAGTTTATATTCATTGACGCGGAAAAATAGTGTAAACATAAATAGTTGTACATATTTATTCGAATAATTTGCAGTGTTATAAATAGAACAAAATACAATGGAACAGAATAAGAATTGTTGATCTGCTTGTTGCTGAATCATGAATAATATTTTGATTTATATAAGGTTATTTTAAGAGGAATTTTATCTTTTAATTCAGTGATCCTGATTCTCTAATAGGCAAAGTTGCCGTATTTAGGTACCGTAGTGGTAGTTCTGCATCATGAAAGCAAGCGGCACACGGTTTAGACAACATTGCTCTAGTCTAAGGACGAGGACTTCAACATCAACAATGCCATTGTCTTCACCTCACGTAGACATTAGTCGTTATTAAAAGAAGCCATTCAACTAGTCAAAAACAGCCCATTCAGGCAGGTAAATGTCAGATTTAAATACATAGTATTTTTATCTAAATGACTTCCCAACACTCAATGCCAAGAAAAGGAGAACAATATTTACGCTTATCGCTAAAAGAAGTCAAAACAAAATTTCTCTGAAATGAGTAATTCTGACTACAAAACGCACAATTACGTGCGCTTGTTCACATTTTCTCCACATTCATTAGTTCCTTTACTTTATTATTAAAGAATTATGAGCATTGTCATTAGATAATTGTACATACATTCAAAAGCTGAATAGATCAGATTCATTGAGAAACAAAAGCACGAGAGAAAATTCTATTAAGCTACACCTGTTTGTATGTCTGTATGATATATGTAATTATTAGATAAGAGCAACAATGACAAATGATTACAAATTAAACATGACGTATCGATATCGCGCAAAAAATATGGATAATTGTCGTGCGAATATTTTTTGCTCTCTTGTCTCAGCTTAGAGCAGTGATGGGTAACCCTATTTATGAAAAAGCACACTGACTGCCTCTAACCAAACCCGCAAATGGCATACGATTCATGTAATTTCTAAAAAAAATGTCGACGACACACTAGTGTGACGCGACACATATGTTGCACACCACTGGCTTAGACAGTTCTATCCATTGTCGCGTGATAAGACAGATCACGTGGCAAACACACTGAATCAATTAAAGACAATTAATTTAGTGCTCCTATTTAGCTTATAATGGATGTTAATTGAAAAGCAGCAGTGATAGTCAATTTGATGATTCGGTTGCTGGAAACCTTTGAGCACTTGTCGTTTAATATAATCTGATTGATTCCAGTTCTAGTTCTTTCGATCAATATTTGTGAATGAATACAGCACAGTAAGGAAACTAAACTGTTACGTACTGATTAATTAATGACTACAACAACAAATGTTTGATTGTTTTAAGGGTCGATGGCTTATTGATTTGTACGCATTTCCTCATTATTCCTTGAAAATTACTTTTTTTTAAATTATATTCAAGAATTTTCCATGAACTTTTCATTGTTTTGCTGCATCTAAATTTTTCATTTTCTTCTTATTGCTTTTTGATGATTGGAAAAAGAGAAAGAGAGTGACGTGAGCTGTTTGTGAACAATTTATTAAACTCAATTGCTTTTAATTGAGAGAAACACAAAACAATAAAATAATGAATGGATAGATGGATTCATATCATAATAATTGAGATCTTTTTGAGGAAAAATGTCATGTGAGAATACTTAAGTTTCTTTTATTAGAGGTTTTTAGATGGAAAATGTTTATTGTTATTGATTTGTCTTTATGAGTGCAGTCAACTGCTGATGTATTTTGCAATATTTACTTTTTTGGCGAAATTATTGTCTTGTCAAGTGTCTTTTAGGATATTTTCTCAAAATCAAGTGTTATAACACATTATATGACTAATTTTGAGAAATTGATACAAAATTTGATTAGATTTGAGTCAATTTTGAGCTTTGGTTAAGCAATAAACCGTAACATACGATGAGCAGAACAGACTTTTATGGTATCTCAATATCACTAAACAGAATAGTCTTACTTACTAGATGGCTCTTGCTTACTTATTCTGCTGCCATTACAGATCAATTGTGACCCTTGGTCTTCAAGGATCCTTGCTTCGAAATTCGCAACTCCATCTCGATCGGCAAATTATTAATGGCAGCCAATTGGTACTTTAATATCACCAATATACCAATATCACCTTAAACCAACTCCAATCACTGATTTGGTTGAAATTTGCTTAATAAAGGAACAGCCTCTAAAGAGCTCATAAAATGCGCTCCAACTCGATTCTTCCTAAAACTATCTGAAACTTAAACCATATTTTATTATTGGAGCTTGGGAGGTTCTTCGGAGAAATTTCTGGATAAAAATAATTATTTTTTGTTGTAAACATGTTGATTAATATAAATGTTTTATCCACGAACATAACATACTGATCTCAATAATTGACTCTTCTTCTTGACTCGTGCTGTAAATAAAGTATGAAGCAGTAAATAATATAAAACCCTGATTGATAAATAGCCAAATGATTTGTTTTCTTGTTGTCTAAATTTACGTTTTTAAAGGCAGGTCTGTATTAAAAATAAAACGTCATGTGCCAAATTTATAGAATTAGGTAAGTGAATTAGATTTGCACTTTCTAATTTTTGTAGAATTAAGAATTGGAGTTGAATAATACTTAAAAGCTAAACTGATCAATGAATTCTTGGAAAGAGGCTGTTGATAAAGACAGTGTAGCACATGGTAGGCCACCTTATGATATAGTTAATTTTAGGCGTAAACTTAGAAAGACCATTGATCACAGCTGATCTGTATGGTCAGAGAAGTAAGTAAATAATTTATATTGAAGATTTTTGTCCAAATTGGAGAGATGCTGATCGAAACAAAACCAAAACCCTCTGAATACGTCCATGAGTTTAAAATCTTCCATAAGAACCAACAGTAACACTTAATCTGTTATTCACTTGACTTTAGAATTTTTTTTGCAATAATTTATTCCTCTTATATTCTGGTTTTTTGGGACTTTGTGATTTGGTTTATAAGTCCCATATGTATGGGAATTCCCAAGAAAGATTTGAATATAATTTTCAGTGGTAATATTATGGCAACAATTCTAACAATTGATTACCAAAATTTTGAATAAACCTTTAGGCCACAAAAATTTCTCTGGATGTCGAGTTTGTTGGATTAGGTAAGGACTGTTGGCTTATTACGTAATGGAGAAAGCTGACCTTTAGATCTTCCACCCAATTCCTATTCATCCAATTCAGACGACAGCCAGTGATTTTTTTTCAAAATTTCAACCACCTATTTAGTCTTAAACAATCTGAGGTAGAAGCCAATCTTAAAAAGGAACATCTTTATTTTTAAATCATAATAAACACATAAATTTAGGCAGGAACTATATGGACGCTAAACGGCGAAGCCTTCTTCATTTGTGTCACTCGTTTTAACTTAGAATATGAATACTATCACTTAATATTGTTCAAAAATGACTTCATATAAAATGACAAATTAAAATACAAAGTTGCTTTCCAATGAAAATTTTCCTTTGTTATTAGCAGCAATAAAACTATCTAATTTAATGATGGAAATTTTCCTCGGAAACTCTAGGAGTCATTTTACACATTTAGATATTACAGATACAGTTTTCAATATACAGAAATTAATGGAAAATTTTACATCGACGATTAATTTATGTAATTGATAAAAATTATAGATCTATTGAATACTCTTCCAGGTACGCCGTTGAACTTGAGTGTTTATTTGTGAATCAGCTCCAATGTTTATGTTTTCGTTCTCAAAATTCGAATGTAAATAGAAACTGTTTAAAATTTGACGTCATAATACCTGCTCTTTTTTCGACTTAAATGCTTACTATCCAGCTTGTTTTGAGTTTCAAATATTGAGAACATATATTGAACAATTTATCTGTTGCTACACGATACCAAAAGCACGTAATTCTGTTTTTATTCTGCATTTCAAAATGGATTAAGCTTATCAGCAATGTCAAGTCGATTCTTGGGATAACCTCAACATTGGAAGAGCTCTCGAGAGCTTAAATGCCTTAAATATACTAGATGAGTAGCTTACTCTGCTCCTGAGAGCATACACTTTGCCTGCCAGGATAACAGGACACTCGTACCATTAAAACTCATAAATTTTCATCATATGACCCATTCCCAAAAGGTAAATATGTGTTTATAGAAAAACGTAAGTACTTTTACGTCGATCTATTTATATTGACTGATATTTTTAACAAGTACTTCATAAACACGCATTATATCGAATAAATTTTTCTTTGATTCTTATCTAACAATATCAGAAAAAATTGATTGTGTATTTGATAAAAATTTATTATTGGCTGTTGTTCATACAATATAATCACTTCAGTTACCAAATGATAATAACGATGTGAACAACAATGGGAATATATGTAGGGATA
This sequence comes from Chironomus tepperi, assembly GCF_022539635.2. Taxonomy (NCBI): domain Eukaryota; kingdom Metazoa; phylum Arthropoda; class Insecta; order Diptera; family Chironomidae; genus Chironomus; species Chironomus tepperi. The sequence continues at coordinate 1,966,753 of NW_027226190.1, read as the reverse complement.
AATAATATATTGCGTATGTTATTGACTCAGAGTTGCTAGTTGAAAAGTTTTTCTGAGAAAATTTTTATTTTTCAAGGTTAGGGGATATTCGGATTCCTGGAAAATTAATCAAATTAGTCTAATCAGTATCATGTCCCATTTGAGTTCGATAACCTAGAGTTGAGGCTTTTTTAATTTCATTTTATTCGGATGTCACTTGGGAAAGTAGGTTATTACATAATTGTTTGAGTGACACAACGTAGGAGTATTGTCCTTTTTTTGTGATAAGTCACGTCCAAAACTGCTCATGGCATGTGGCTCATGAAATTTCGACTGAAGTGTAGCACTGAACACAGTTAAATCACCGGCTGTAAACCAACCATACAGAATAAATACGGAATTTGAAATTTCTTAAAATTTAAATTTTAATTAAAATTTAGTAAGATACAGCTTCCTTAATTATTATAAATACTTCAACATAAAATACAGTGTAGCTCCTCTGATCCTTTCTCTCGGAAAACGCATGGCGTAGATCTGAGTCCAGTATCATGCTGGCTTCGGGCTGGATCTTCAGCTATGTGTCTTTCTGTATTCATCTTTTCAAAAAAGTCAACCCAAAAAGAACGCAGATCGAGAATCCGGCCCCAGGCTGACTCTGGTCTACAATTAGGTTATTTTTCAATCTTGCGAGTCGAATCAAGTTGGCTTGAGGTCGGATGTGCAATTCAGATTTTATCATTTTAAAAATTTCTTCCAATAGCACATCTTGTAGAAATGGTCAAAAATTCAATTCCAAGCAGATTTGACTCTGACCTGAGACTGGATATCAAAAATTTAACTTGGGATCAGAGTCATCCTTAAGGTTTTCAATACCAGTATTGAAATTCTTAGTCACGCCGTGTGTTGCACGGGAATATTCTTGAGTAATTTCCCCGTAAATAAATTTTAATTTGCAGAAAAATCGAGAAACGAAAGTCAATTATTGATAAAATAAATCAAAACAAATTTGATTCAATAATCGCTTAAATAATTTTTTCAAAACAAAATCTACTTTGCATATAGATAGTCACAGATGTGCAGTAGAGCAAAATAGTGTAAGATTAAAATAGAATTTTTTGTAAATAAAGATTCTGATTGATTTTTAAACAAACCAAATGATAAGATTTAAAGTAATAATATTTGTGAATTCAAGTGGTGCTCCCGAAAAGTAGGTGACTGACTATAGATGAAAAAGAGAGTTTGTCCGTATCCTCAATATACTGAAAACGATGAGTGAGGGTAATATTTTTTCTTTGTAGTATAATTAATACATTCTCTGAGAATAAATATTGTAAACAAGAACTGTATGCCATACAACAATAAATGCGAATGTATTGTAAAACATTATCCATCCTCACAGCTGATTCATTTCACATTTAAAATAAACGAAAATCAAAATAAAAAATTCAGTCGGAACGCGACATTTGATGAAGAAAGTTATAAAGTGAATTTAAAAGACATCAAGTTCTTCCTTATAAATTATTTTAATACATTTTTTTTAAAAAATAAGGAAATTTTTCGGAAGCAATTTTGTGACTTCTAACAAGAATTTGCTATCTTATCACACGTGAAAGCATTAATGCTTTACAAATTTATTGAACATACTTGATGTGAATGTAATAAAATATCTAACATTTTATTTCGGCATGCACTTGAATCAATAAGCGATAGATATTGTGTACAGCAGACATATTTTTTTTTCGCCTTGTTGAGTTAGTTGTGCCTTATCAGTCCGCTGAGCTTGTTCAAAATATACAAAAAAAATTTATCATCGCTAAATGAACAATTTGTTTCATTTAATTGCGAAAAGAAAATAAAAGTTTTATAAAACTTAATAAAAAAAATCATTTTTTAGAATAAAATAATGTTGATTAAAAGGTGACATAAAGTTTGTTTATTAAAGTAATACAAATAATAATTTGAATCAGCGAACATCACCTGTGATATAAATAGTGATATTTTTTTTTAAAACTGCAAATAAAGAAGAATCAAAAGGAAACGAACTAAAACTAAAATATAATTAAATAAAGATTAAAGTCGCACACAGTAAAATTTCATTGTTAGCAAAATGACAACCGAGTGAGTATAGATTATAGTTTTATAGTTGTAGAATCAGTTTCGATTAGAAAGAGAATCTATTAAATTCAGAAAAAATGAGTTTCTTAACAAAAACTTCAATTTTTTGAATAAATTGAATAAATATTTCATAAAAATCCAAATTCCCCTAAACAAAATTGATAAAAACTTCATAATATCAATCAAACGTAACTATCTGGTTGCTAAGAATTTGTATTGGCAAAATACAGGCCAATATTAAACAAAAAATTCCAAGTTGTCTAACTCTAAACAATGAGAATCTCCATCAAAGGTCAGTTTTTTGAATATGTGTATAGCTACTTGTGTATACTAGAAAAAAAGACTTTTAAACCGGCTCCAGATTAAAACTGTGAATAATTATGAAAATTTTCTGTAAACTCAAAATCAGAGCTCGAGGTCGACTTGGATTTTTAATTCAAAATTCGAAGCAAATCGACTTAAATCCATTTAAAATTCGAACTCTGTTCTAATTCAAAAATTAGTACAGAAATGCAATATTTCAAACCTTATTCCGATTGATAGCCGTAAAAATGGATTGAAATCAGCCGTCACGGCCACTTCTCGGCTTATCATTGATACGGCGACACACTATGCAGGTTAGCTGTTCGGGTTAGCCGAATTACAATATTACCTCATTACAAGAATTCCAACCCTGTTGATAATCCACAATTAATTAAAAGAACGACCAATAAACACTTAAAATTGATAAAATCTACTAGCAATATAGCTTAAGCACTAAACTTTGTCATTTGAAAAATAATGAATTAACTAAAACGTATTTAGGAGAAAATTCTTGTTATAAAAATTCAAGTGTTTATCATAATTTGCCAAAATTTTCAATGTCATTTAGTCAGTCATTTAATTGAAAGAAAAATATAATTTAAGTAAACCTGAGCGACACAAATGAAGTTGACACTTATATGCCCGAGCGACACAATTTTCGCTGTAAAAGTGTTTCGAAACCACGACACATGTTGCTTTGTTCAGAGGTGGCTTTCAGGTGTCCTAAGGAACACGTAGTTCTGTTCGGGATGGATTAAAAACCTGACCGTATCGTCTTCATTATTTTTTTATTGAGCAGGATTGTTAATAAACCATTGGCCATAAGAATATTTAAAGATTTTCATAAATGACACCTGAAAATAAAAATATCTTCAGAAAGGAACAGTAAAATCTTAACTTTTTCAATTTCTCGTTCTATAAATGGTAAAACCGGCTATTAGGAATATTAAATATTTACTTGATATTTACGGCTGTGGATTACATTTTGGAAGGAAGCTTTGTAATATTTTAACAAATGTTTGGTAAGGCCAAATTTGATCAAAATAACCAAAAATCCGATCTCATGCCAGCGTGACTCTGGCCTGTTGCCCAACTTGACTCTGGCCTGATGTCGAACTTGACTTTGGCCTGATGTCGAACTTGATACTGGTATTATGATGGAGTTCGGATATCTTCGAATCTGACCAGGGTCCGATGTGATACAGGCCTATAGATGGATTTTCAGCCATTCATATGCCGTGTGCTTTCCGGGTTACATTCATTTAAAATCCACTTAGCAATTAAAACCGATGAATAATCATTAATTGATCAAATATTTTCGTACTAATAAAACCAGCTAATGCAATCTATTTTCTTTTAAATCATTGTGTCGATAAAGTAATTATTATATGTGAATTAACAAAGCGACCCTTACATCTACAGCACGTGCTATTCAACTAGTTTTGAGTGGAAAATTTTCAAATGAGCATTTCTAGTAATTTTATGTGATTATTTAAGTTTTTCTCTTGCATGAGGAAATGTAAACAGAAAAAAATTTCTTGTAAGGTGGATAAACTCAAAAATACAATTTTTTTTGGCATGTTTAGTTTGAAATTGTCGAGTCGTAGTTTTAAAGTATCATTTTATATAAGATTAGCGACACTATTTATTGGATATAAATAAATCCTTTTAAATTATTGTTTTGTACAATTCTATACAATCAATATTTACTAACAATAATAAAGGATTGTCGCTTGCTAGGGAGTCAACGTGACTATTCTTTTTATCCGCTGTGTACGGCGACTTCAAAACAATTTTTAACTCAATTTTTGATGAAATTGTCGATTATACCTTCAGTTTGGTCAGCTGGATGGTTGGGTGACTGGGTAAAACGAAAGATCTCAACAACCAGACCTCGTAGAAAGCTCTAGTTTGAAGCATTAGCTTTGTGCCATCGAGTTATGTCGATATCAATTGAACTGAAAGTGTAAAACTATCTCTATGCTCGTTAATTAATGATTTTTCATTAAATAAGCAAAAGAAAAGTTTTTTTAAAGCGTTGCTTTTAAGAAATTTAAATTTTTAACAACTGTTAGAAAATTTAAATTCTCATAAACCGTTATATTATGAAATTTAATGAATTTAGGAAATGCAAATTGATTCGTGGTTGCTTAGCCAATTTGATCGCCGTTCAAAAATGCGTTATTGTCATTTGATTAATAACTCAAGGACTTTACACAATTTCATTCGATTCCAATCGAATATAAATGTCTTGTTGCTAAGGTGCACCATTGGAAAGTCAAAAAAAAAAAGTATTAATGATATCCAAAAACAGATGCAAATTTTATTTTGATTATAAAAAATTAATTATAATTCATTCAGCACCAGTAGTAAACATAAACAAGTTTTTGGAGATGCGATAATTAGTTGCCAAAAAAAAAAAAAATGTTTACGGACTGATAACCAGTTCTGTATATTTTCTCCTCATAATTTGCGTATTTGTTTGTGGTACATTAGCCTCTAATTCATGCAATTTTCGTCACTTCCAATGTGATTATTTGTATTTTTTATTCACGTGTGACTTTGACTTTCATTACTATTTGGATAGTTTGTCTAAAATCAACTTTAATGGGAATATTCAATGACTGAAGATACATTTTGGATGTAAAATGAAACCAAAGAAGATTTTAGACAAAAATTCACAGATTGTCATGACTATAAGAGTATAAAGTAAATGAATATTGATGACATGCAAATCATTTGTAAGTCTTCATGCTACTAATTGGCATACATGTCTGTGAACAGTAAAGATTGTTGTGTATTTTATGCATTTCATTGAAGTGGCTGATTGATTATTGATCTCTGATAAATGTGACTTATTTGTCAAAAGCATTTTAATTGCCATGAACCCATTGAACTATAATGCGTATCTGGGTCATCCTTAAAGTGATTATTTTGAGGATGTAAAATGTTATTTTTGGAAAGTCAAATGTTGGGTTTGAGTGTTTTAGGGCTAAAATGTTTGGTAATAATCAATTGCATAAGATGAATGCGTATTTACATGACAGGCACAAAGTACATACCGTAGGAAAGACGAAAATTTCAGTTCCGGATGTTACTGAATCCTACTTCATGCTAGAGCAGTGGAAGGCAACATTTTATATTTCACGGCATACCATAATGATAAGCCTCGATCAAAACCGCACACTGCATACGATTCAAGAGTTTCTACGCCATGTGGCAATGGGCTCATATTTTATTTTAATAATCATCCAGATTATGATTCAGAAAATGACAAATAATTAGACTTAAACATTATTGTAAACAGATTTTTTCAGTAGTTTATTAATTTTCATTTCCTTTAATATACAAACATTTTGAATTGTAATTTTCACAATTCAGTTAACTTTAAAATGTAAAGTCCCAATTTTTTAGCACTGTAATTCTGCGAATGTTAACAATATTCTTTAATTTCAATAAATACAACGAGAATTACATGTTTCAGAAGGTAATGTACCCATATGGATTTCAGAGTATTTTCAATTTTTTTGCGCGTGCTGTTCAAATTTCGTAATGATGATGATATGAACATTGATTCGTTCTGAAATGATGAGATATTTCGTAATTCTGTCATTATTTTGTATTAGTTCTTCAAAATAAGTATTGTTTGTTCTGATTATGAAGTCAGTTTTGATTCTAGCTGTATTTTTGATGACATACATATTAGATCCAAAAGTAATTCTTAAGAAAGTAAAATTCTCAAATTTCCAAATTTAAAAGCTAATTTTAAAATTCTCTGAACTAGCTCTGAGCTTATCCCGAACGTCACAAACGGAGAAAGCTTCGCCATGGAACTATAAAGGCTCTGCTAAATGTCTTTAATTAGCAGTCTTCTTCACTTGTGCTGCTCGGTCACTTCTTGACATATTTCCAAACCCAAAACAATTACTAAACAAAATTTAATCACAAATTTCCTTATTTTACATCAATTATTCTACATAAATTCCTCATAGAGACTGATTCTCGACGTTTCATATCGTTCCTTACTATTAATCAATAAAAACAATTAATTTATATATCAAATTTCATTTTTTTTCTTTATTTATCTACATCATATGTGTTCCTTGTTTTGCAACATATAAACAGTAAACAACAACAGAAACTCTCATTGATTGAGAATGGCAATGGAACAACAAAACCGCAAATTGTAAAGAAAACTATAAATGGACATCCAACGCCGGTACATACGGAGCCGCACAATAGCAAATTGGAGCGCGGCAAAGCGTTTAGACAAATTTTAGCAGCATTTATAGCAAATATTGGTCCAATGAATACGGGATTGATATTTGGATTCTCAGCCGTTGTTATTCCTCAGTTACAGTCACCTGCATCGTCAATACAAATTAATGAGGATCAGGCATCATGGGTTGGTAAGTTGAAATGACTTTTTTATGTAAAAATATTACAATTATATTGAGCTCTGCTTAATAAAATGCATTTGCTAGTTTGAACCACACATTTGCATCATGATGCACACGCGGACGGAAGGATATCAAGTATTTTAAAACAAATTAATGCAATTGAGGTAGATTAATTAAAGATCTACGATAATTTCTCATTGAACTTCATTTACAACTTGTCATTCGGTCCTCCTTCCTGATGTGTATTTTATCGATTTTTCTTATTTATGAGCTGACATTCAATTATATTGTAAATTCTCCTTCCTCAACAACGAATGTATTTGAAATGCGAAGTATATGACTATGCCAGTGGTGGGCAACCTTTTATTCTTCGCGGCACAATTTGGTTATGATCCTCAACCAAAACCATACACGGTATACGGTTCAGGGCTTTTCCGAACATTTCTGGCAGCCACCCAGTGTGCCGCGGCACATGAATTGCCCTGGACTAACTCTAATGTCTATGACACTACAGTATATACGAAATTATATCATCACAAAACCGCTCAAAATGAGTGCAGTGCGAAAAAACATTCTTCTTATTACATCTGACTAGATGTATATAATGTACATGTCGGATGCTTCTTGTGAGTAATTTTAAAAAACAAAGAAGGAATCTCCTGCTCGTCTGTCTGCTATACAATAAAATATATAATAAAACGAGCGAGAAAATAGTATAAAATTAAACATAAGGCACAGAATGTGTAGGGAAATAATGAATTGTGTTGTCTCACGTGCTAAAAACATGAAACTATTTGCTTTCATTCTTTATAATTAATTTTAGAACGGGATTGCTGTTACATCAGTTGGAAAAGTTGTGATAAGGATAGCGGAAAGTGTTTATTGTTTAGTTGATGGTGGGAACAATCATTGCAAGTTAGGAGGAACTAGGATGTATTAGAGGATTTGAAAATACTTGTTCAAATGAAATCATGACTGTACACAATTAGTGCATTCTGATGACAGCTGGTTGCAATATTGGGAATGAGTGTAGGAAAGGCATTAGTATGCAAGATGTGTTTCAATATTGGTATCGTGAGCGAAAATTGCAAACTTTTTAAGATCTTTAGTGCCTTTTAACAAGTAAATTCAATTCTGATTCCGAGCAGCACAAACGGCGACCGGACTCTGGCCTCAGACTGAATTGACTCTGGCCTGTAGCAGGGTTTCATTTCAAGCTTGTGACAAGAGTTACGGTGGGATGAGCCGGTTTTCGACCATTTCTACGTTGTCTTCCAGGGATGAAAGGGTTAATCGATCTAAAATCCGACACCAGAACGGTCTTCAGAGAGTTTCGATCGATTAACCGATTTATAATATTCGAAAATGCTAAACATTTTACTGTAAAACAAGCAAATAGAAATATCAACGTGACATCATCAAAGCAATCTCTTTGTCTATCGAATAGAGTGTCACATAACAGTCACCAAGGCATTATTATGTCGCCTTGTTAACGACAAAACAACAAAATAAGTCATTGGCCCTCTAACTGTTTAATTACGGCTGTTTCAAAGTTGTTTAATCACACAATATTAAATCTGTCACAGCATGCGGCTCATATTTGAGTCTCAATATTTTCCTTTTTTGGATCTAATTTTGTTTCATCAAATAGCTGTAAATACTCCCCATACTGACTCTATTATACAAATGAAAATCACATAATTTTCAATTTCATTGGCATAAACAATAAACAATTAATATCAAAATCCATTTAGCTTCTCTCAATCATCTGTCTCAATTTCTCTTTGATGATTTCATTTGACTCTCGACTCAAATCTGCACTTTTATTGTTCGATGTCAAGAAATAAATTGAATTTCTTGTTGCAGAAATAAAAAAAATCTCGTGATCGACTTGATTCATCTTTCAATTTCTTATCACTTTATTCATTATTATGTATGAAGAAAAGTAAACAAATTGATCAGCTTTATTGAGAAATTTACTATTGCTTACTGTTACTATAAATAACAATAACACATCAATAAATTATAAATTGACTTATTTTAAGCTGATATAGGTTGATTCACGAGAAGGCATTTGTAATGACTGATAAGATATGGCAGGGGTGGGTAACCTTATAAATGTTGCGGCACACCTTCTTGGTGGAAAGCTTTGACACATGTCATACAGTTCATGTCATTTTCATAAATGTTTGACGTCACACTAGTGTGACACGACACACAGGTTGCCAACCACTGAGTTAAGGCACGCGACACACTGTTCAAGGCATTTTCAAAAATGTTTCACGTCACATTATTGTGCCGCGGCACACAGGTTGCTCACCACTTGAGATAAGCCACACTCACCTCATGTCTCAAACTTAAACAAGATATGAAGACGTTACTTAGAAACAAAAGCCAAATATCCAACGAAAAATTCTCTGAAAAGAAGCTTATCTTTAATTTTCAATGGTCGCTAAAAGAGCTGTTGAGGAAAACACATCAGATAATGAAATATTGACTGATAAGGTCAATTAATAATTTTTTTGAAGCTTTTGTTGATTGCTGAATGAATCAGATAAGAAAGTCCTACAAGATACAAATTGACTGATAAAGTAAAGCAATGAGTAAGCAGAAGTGGCTTAATGTTAATCTTGAGGACATTCCCGAGGAGCACATGACATTGAGATGGTCGTATGTCAGCGTGACTCTGGTTCCAGGTCAGATTCGATGAAATCCGACATCTGGCAAGAGTCAAATCGGTCTGTAGCTGAATTCTTGACCATTTCTGTACTGTATGTCTTCCGGGTACGAATTTCAATGACATGACGTCATTGAGACTTTCTCGTTAATTACTTTATTTATGGATATTTCGGTAGACAGTTACTGGAAACCTTCTTAATCTCACAAAAATGTTGTGTTTTGATAAAAAGGTTTATAAATACTTAAAGACCATAATTCAACATCTTCAAGTGCCTTTCAATATTTAAGAAAAAACACATTCATCATTCAATTACGATTATACTAATTGACTACGAATTAGATCTGTTAAGGAAAAACAGATAAAAATCACTTTTGGCATGATATGAAGGAACAACGGTGTGGGATTAAATTGACTGTTACACGTGCATTTACTATCTTATTGTCGTCATGTTGTTAAGAGTTTACACGTTTTTTCATTGTGAAAATGGTTTAAGTGTGCCATATACTATGAATGATCCAAATACAGAACATACTCCATATGCATCTATATTTAACAAAAGGCAACAACAAGAAATGAGGATTAAAAATTGTGAATTATTGAATGGAAAAATTTCATTCGAGGAAGTTCAATCACAAAGACGTGTTCAATCACTTCCAAGACCTAAATGTGTCTTGTTTCCTTTAGGAACTAAGTAGTTTCCATTTCATTTGATGTCTTATTTCTTTGTCAAAGCATTTCCCTTGGCTTTTCCTTTATCTGACAATAAATTGTAGTTTCTATTCCCTAAATCGGATTTCTACTGTAGTATTGGATGCGTGCCAATAGGAAGAATTGCAGTCAGAGTTGGGGAAATGAGAGAATTTTTTTTTTGTTGTTTTGTGGCAATGGAGTGCAACCTATGTTGCGCAACACATTAGTGTGTTACCAAAATTGTATGAAAATGCCATAAACCGTACGGCCTTTGCGGTTTCGGTCGAGTAACAAGGTGTGCTATGAAAAATTAAATGTTGTCCAACACTATTGTACGGGAAATGAATGTCAAGACAGGTCAAGACGTTATTGAGGTTTCCCAGAATATACTAAATATTCGAATTGGTAAAGACTTGTGCAGGAAGCAAATTAAACCACTCACTGTATTTAGACTATCCTTAAAGCTTATATCAAGCAATCAAGGAACTAAACTTATCCAAAACCCCATAAGCCCAACCCTGCCCTCATATATCATCAACCAGTAAACAAACAATGATTGAAAAATTTGCAACTAAGCCAAATGACACAATACACAAGGCATATTCTCTTCTTTCTTCCTTAAAATGTAGCAGAAACTAATTTTCTACATCGTCGACTGCCTTAACGTCTATGACAAATTTATTTAATCTCAAATCATTTCAATTTTGCATAAAATAAATCTTCCAAAAATTATTTGACATAAAAATTGATGATTTTTTGGGTTATTTGCTCGGTATAACTGACCTAGTATAACTTTATACGATGTCTGTAGTAGAAAAAAATGTTCACAGCACCTTTCCTTATGTCAGAGCTCAATAAACTCATCATTTACTTCTTTTCTATCTTTATATTCATGATGTAGACATTAAAAATAATTTTCTATTCTCTTTTTTGCAGCATCACTCTCGTCACTTTCGACACCAATTGGATGCATTCTCGGTGGATATCTATCAGACAGAATCGGAAGAAAAAAGACATTAATTTTTACAGAAATTCCATTAATTCTCGGGTGGTTGATTATTGCTTTTGCATCACAAATTGAAATGATTTACATTGGACGATTGTTGTGTGGATTAGGATCAGGAATTGTCGGTGCACCAGCAAGAGTTTATACATCAGAAGTGACACAACCACATTTACGAGGAATGCTGACGGCGCTTTCATCTGTTGCGCTGTCGTTTGGTGTTTTGATGCAGTATACACTCGGTGCATTTCTGTCATGGCAAATGTTATCAGCTGTGTCATGTATCGTGCCTGTAATTGCATTCATTGGAATGTGTATGTTGCCAGAGACACCAAATTTCCTCATAACACATCAAAAGCCTGAGAAAGCCTTAAAGTCATTGACAAGATTGCGTGGCAGCTGTTATAACTTCCAAAAGGAAATTAATCAACTTCAGGCATTTGCAGAGAAAACAAACACAGCAAAGTAAGTGATAAATGGATGTTCAATTAATCATTCATAACCTACAAATTATTGTTTTTTGTCTAAAAAATAATAGGAAGCCTACAGGAAAGGAAATGCTTGACGCCCTTTTAGCGCCATCATGTCTAAAGCCATTTTTCATCCTTGTTGTCTATTTTATGCTGTATCAATTCAGTGGTGTTAACACAATTACATTCTATGCTGTTGAAATCTTCCAAGATTCCGGTGCCGATATGGACAAATATACAGCTACAATTATCCTTGGAGCTTTAAGATTTGTCTTTACAATTGTTGGATGTATTGCATTAAGACGATGCGGCAGACGGCCATTATCATTCATATCAGGTATTGGATGTGGTATTACAATGTTAGGACTTGGACTGTTTATGTATTATAAGCAGCAATGTGAATTACAAGGTATTGCACCAATGCACACCTGGATACCTGTAGCTTGCATCTTCATTTTCATTATCGTAAGTTAATATCGCTTTAATGATGGACTATAAAAATTTTATGATGAAATTTCTTTTTATAGACATGCACACTTGGATTCTTAGTCGTTCCGTGGATAATGGTAAGTTCAATGTTACTTCCTACTGGAACTGTGTCTTATTATTATTATTATAATAATTACAGATCGGTGAACTTTATCCCATGAAAGTAAGAGGAATTGTTGGAGGCTTTACAACTTGTGCTGCACATTCATTTGTCTTTATAGTCGTTAAAACATATCCATTATTATGTCATGGAGTTGTAAGTACACGCGTTGTTGATTTATATCTAATTACAGTATTTATAAATGCGACTTTTCTTGTTTACAGGAAAGACATGGTGCTTTCGTAATTTATGGACTTATATCATTTGTTGGTGAGTATTTGACTGGTTGTTTGGATGAAATGTTGATGGATTCTCCTTTTCGGCACTTGAAATCCAATGAATCCTGCAACATAATTCCTCACACCTTAATATTAATCAAATTACCAAATTTACAATATCAAATATCATTTTAGCTGCAACATTCTTCTATTTCTATCTCCCTGAGACGAAGGGAAAGACACTTCAGGAAATTGAAGACTATTTCAGTGGACGTATATCGACACTGGATACAAAGAAACTTGAGAAAATCAACAATAATCTTAATAATAATATTACAAATAATAACAATAACAATCAAATTGTCCTTATAATGGAAAGTGAAAAGCTCTTGAATCAGAAGCAATAAGTGGCTCTGTACATGTCATATATGACCCATAACTCATATCACTCACGTTTTTTGTCATAATTTATCTTTTTTTTATTTTGTTTCGTACTTAGAAGTTTTACTTACTTTAGTGATTTTCACTTTCATTTCCATTGAAGTAAAATTAAAATTATTAGACTGCTGATATAAGAAGATAAATTGTTAATTAAAGTATGTAGATAGGTGATGAAATTAGATAGGATACTTAGAGATTTTGAATTAATTAGTTATATAAGAATTATCAAAAAAATGTTAGACTGTACAAAACACACAAATGCTGTCAGTATTTGAAGAAAAACTAGAATTAAAAAAATATATTTTTTGAAATGACAATTAAACTTTATTTTTCGATTCATTTTGGGATGGGTTGTTATAACGTACATTTGAGATTTGAATAATATTTAGTTGAAAACCCTGACTGGGCATTTTGAATGAAAAGGGGTGTTCAACTTAGTACGAAAAACATTCAAATCTTAAATGAACGTTATAAATAATTTTCTTACAGGATGTTGGTAAATTTCAATATGGATCCGTATATAGCAAGAATATCCATCATTCTATAAAATCCTCATCCCATAATTCATTTTATATCCATTACAAAAAGATTTTTACATCTATCTATATTCAAAACATACATTTCAGCCAATTAAGTTGTGCGTTGCACTTATCCAGCGACTAACTTTTGAAGTTCTTCACTTAATTCAGCCTGATCAATTGGCTCTTTCTTAGCATTTGGTTGAGCTGCTGCTGCTGATGGCAATGGTTGTGATGATAATCTGGCACATTCCTTCTTATGGATTGGCCAATGAAGACGCTGACATTCACGATCACAATATTGCACTTGTTTGCATTTTGAACACTTTTTGTCAGGCTTTTCATCACCGCATGTACTGCAGAATATGTTGACATCTTGAAATCCACGTTGTCCATTTATGGCTTGTTTGATGATTTCTAAAGCTGTAAGTTGATTTTCTTTGTCGGCTAATTGACGAACGACTTGCTGAAATATCATACATTCTCTAAATGGAAATTCTCTAACGCATTCACGAATTGTGATCTCCATGTAATCCATTTGTCCTTCTTTGTTTTGTTTCATGACACGCTTAATGTACATTTCTAAATAATCCGATTTTGAATCCTTTTCCTGATTACGAGCAAGGAAATGATCACGACATGAAATGATTTCATTTATAATCCATGATAAGTAATGATATTTAAATGCCATGAGCTCATTTGTTTCACTCTTTCGCTTCATCTCACGTTCAGTCATAAGATCCAGCACATTTTTAATGATTTTGTAATTCTCTGATACGATTCCATACTGTTGAAGATTTAAAGCTATTCTTGTTGGATGAAGATTTGGATGAATTACAAATTTATGGAACGAATCCAGTAGTGCTGGAGGAAGTGATGGTTCCGTTTGAAGTCCTTGAATTTTTGTATAGTATTCAACATCAGATTTTGATACAAAATTATTGATTGTTGAAACTGCTTTGTGATTTGCAACAAATGCACCCATCTGAGCTGCTGTTCTTCCGACAGAATTTAAAGTACTTGGATTAGCGCCGGCAATGAGAAGTTGTAAGCAAACATCAGCATTTCCAGAAAGTGCCGCGAAATGAAGTGCGGTATAATTAAACTCGTGTTTTCCTGAATTTACGTCAGCACCGAGATCAAGTAATAGCTGAACACCTTCCTTGTTTCCTTTATAAGCTGCATGTTGGAGCGGTGTCATTCCTAAAATGATCCATAATAGAGAAAAACGATAAATTTTTATTTTTTTTTTGGAAAATTTAATTTTTACAAATTTTGACAAATTTATTCAGTATTTTTTGTACTTACCATTATCATCCGTGAAATCGACACTTCCATTATATGCTGATAACTTTTTCTTTAATTCATCTACATCACTTTTCGCGATACAACTAAATATTTCTTTCTGTAACTCAGACATGTTGATGCTAAAAATATTCTAGCACTTTTCCATGCGATGCTAAAATTTGTGCTAAAGCTCACCAAAACTCACCACACAGAAGCACGTTTTATGGTGAATGTAAATTATTTATTGTTTACTTTAAGTGTATTCACAGAAATAGAAAAGAAATGAGAACTGACAAAAGTTTATGACTTACATTATATAGGTTAACAGGTTTCTAAACTTCTGTAAATTATTGAAAAGTTTTGAAATGATTCTAATAAAAGATTCATAGGGTTTCCGTTTTGTGATGAAAATAGCAATCGATTGAGTTTGAAAGTCATGGGGAATTAAAGATTTGAGTGCATTTAATGGAAGTTTACCTGAGCCGTACAATGTAGTTTGCTGTGTTGTATTGTAACAGTTGCATTCCCTTGGTAGCTAATATCCAGCGAAAGCCGTTTGGCTCTAATTGACATTTTTAGGTATGTAGATCGGAAGGGGTCTTAAAGCATTAATTTTGGTAGACAACTTGGTGGTTACTTGATTCAAATTACAGATAAAAATCAAATTTTGTCTTTTAGTGTAGTGGTGGGCAACTTGTGTGCCGTGGCATCTTTGAAAGTGGCATGAGTCGAATGCCATGTGCGGTTTCGATCCAGGCTAACCATCAAAGTGTCCCACTACTTTAAAGCAAGAAATAAGCTTCTGAACTTGAAAACATTCCACACATCATCGTAAATAACTCAACTACAATTACCATCTAAGCACATTCTTGAAGACGCTTAGAAATGTATTTTTTATGAGATATATAGTCCCTTAAATCATGTTTATATAAGAAAATCACCCAAGATGTATGATATCTGTCAACATTTCGATGTTTGTGATTTGTTTAAGGATGATAAAGTGTACAAAACAACATCTAAACTTTTTTTTTGTTTCCGACAGAAAACAGTACACATGACATATGTTGAATGTAGAACAAGAGATAAAAAAAGTCACAAAGTGTGTGTAGGAATAGGAATAATAGTATGCAAATGAATAATAGAAAGAAGCATGCTGTTTGAAAATTGAAAGAAAATGACTTTTAAATCGATGGAAATCGCAAACAGAGTGGAATTTCACTGCATATTTAGCTCAGTGGTGAGCAACCTGTGTGATGCTGTGATACAACAGTGTTCTGTGACACAAAAATGAACCGAGACAGAATAGTGTGCTGTGACACAATTGTGAGCAATTTTGTGCTGCGACACAGTTTTGTGCTATGACACAATAATTTGCTGCGACACAACAGTGTGCTGTGACACAATAGTTTGCTGTGTCACAATAGTGTGATGTGTCACAAAAGTGTGCTGCGACACAATTGGTCAAATTCTCTTTGAAATGTCATGAATCGCATGTCGTGTATGGTTTCGGTCGTTGTTTACCAAAAAGATGTGTCATGACACATACACAAAAAAGGTTTCCCACCACTGCCATAGCTGTAAAGAATTTGTATACAAAAAAATTTCTTAAAAATGGAAAAGCTA
This sequence comes from Chironomus tepperi, assembly GCF_022539635.2. NCBI lineage: Eukaryota > Metazoa > Arthropoda > Insecta > Diptera > Chironomidae > Chironomus > Chironomus tepperi. Next base: position 1,950,437 of record NW_027226190.1, on the reverse strand, counting down.
CAAAAATTTGCATTTTTATTATCTCAATGAATTGCTTAACATTATTGAATATTTTCATTGACTTTTAATGAATTATTGAGAAAATCCAACAAAGAAATTTTATCCGTCGTTTTATCGAGTCCTTGATACAATTTCTCAACATATAACTGAGCATCCTTCAAATCGACTTTTTCAGCTGTTTCAGTAAGGATTTTGATGAGATTTTCTTTCGTTATTGCAACATCATCTGATGGAATATCATATGAACAGTTACAAAAGTCTCTCAATGCCTTCTCTATATCCATTTCATTTTGATTTGTATATCCATTCGACATGACTGGTGCATGATTTACAAAAAGCTTTACTAATTCTTCAAATCCAATTTTCCTTTTTCCATTTAAATGCAATTCGTGATTAATACATTCAATTTCATAATCTGATGGATGGTAACCCAAACCACGAAAATAATCTCCAATTTCATTAATATCCAGTCCATCCTTAACCTTTTTTCAATCAAAACAGCAATGAGATTCAAAAATTTTTTTTTTATGTACCGTGCGAAAAGGATGAAAAAGTAAAGGGAAAATATTAGTGTAAATATGAAATATGTATTAGGTAGCTTATGCAAGTAAGGAGTGCATGTTGATGTTTGTTGATGAAGCGCATTTGAGATGATTTTTTATAATGCTACTTAAAGATATGAGTAGTATAAATTGGTCAATGACTACGGGTGACTTTAGACATTCTCTACGCGCGGCACTAAGCCCACGTGCGGCCCAGCCATGGAAAAAGTACAAGAACACCGAGTGGACATCTGGATAATTTATATACTTAATGTTTAGTCGTTGGCAAAATATCATGTGGATGTCCAAAGAACTTATGGAAGGAAGCTAATTAATAGAACCAGTTTCAGGTTTCAACTGAGGGAAGACATGGATAACAATTGATCTGTACTGGCCAGAGAAGCAATTACTTAACTAACCAGGAAGACACACGTCGTAGAAAAAGGCGAAAATGTGATGTAAAGCTGGCGTGACTCTAGATGAAATTTATCTTCAAGACAAAGTTGCATTTATATGCCGCGTGCCTTCCGGGTAAGTAATGTCTAATACTAAGGACGACTTATGTCTTCTTGATGCGACAGTCATTCCTGATTTGTCTAGTCAATGTCTAGATACAAAGGCGACACATGACAATCTTTTGCGACTGTTGTTAGACATTGCATAGACAAATCAGTTAATTGTCTGGTCGGGTATGTATCATTTGGATCTTGGCTAGGTAGGATATGCTTTGAAAGTAGTTTAGGAGGTTTCGACTCCTAGTTTAGGGTTTTATGGATTACTGCATGCATTGTCGACATTAGAGTGTGGCCGTTTCGAATTCGAGTTTTTCGAAATTAGATCGTCGAAAAATTCGAACTTTTAACCCAATTTAATTTAAAATAAAAATTTACGTTACGAAGAAAATCACCAAATGTGCATCAATTCGTATCACTAAATGCGTCACCATCAACTATAACTTAGATATTTCATCTTATTTGTTCGCAAAGCGTCAAATGTAATTAACGTCAAAGAACACGTGTTGATATTATTAACATGGATTTTAATTACTTTTACAAACCAGGCGTACTTTTTTAACAATTTCACATGATGAAAACATCAATGTATCAAATTATGATAGTTTCTATGTCTCATTTTAATGACGTTATTATGCAGGACAGAGTGTGGTCACTGAATAATTATGATAATCGAACATTTCATATTTTGAGATAAAATTTACGTTACGAAGAAAAGTATAAATAACGGTCAAAGCAAAAAAAATTTTTTTGAAAAAATTTACATCACTCTAACAATGCGAATTCAGTTGATTATAAAATAATTATTTTCCATTTCAATAGTTCTATTAATTCAATACAAAGTGAATGTGTAAAGCACATCCATCAAACATTACAGTGTACACAAAAAAAAAGGTTTTTGGGATATGAATTGAAAAATGTTGTAGGCAAATATTATCATAGGTACTCACAATTCGATCATCGAGTGAATCACCATTGGTTAACATGAGCATATAATAATATAAATCGAGCATATCTTGAAAGAAATTTCCATATTTTCCTCCGGGTAGTAAATCACAGTATGGCTTTAATCCACTCCCACCTTCGTCAACATGATCAAAAAGGGTTCTATTGAGAATGAGACAAAAGGAACCAAAAATAATAATCAACATATATTTAGACTAGATGTACATACTGAAAATTAATGTGCCACATGAATAGCGATTGACATTTGTGTCCAATTGTAAATAGTATATGACGTGATGAATCAACTTTAATTGCTCTTATTCCGTCAGCATGACCAATCACACCTAAACTTCTGTACGGATTCCCATCCATTGGCATAGCGTACAGGCATAGATTCTTATTTGTCGTAAATATGAAGAATTTTGAATAGTCTGTAAGACCGAACGATGTATTCACATCCTATACATAAAAAATAATATTTGAATGAAAAATTAAGGTCGTGTTCTTAATGGTTGGAAATATATGTGGAATAAATTTTGTATGGCATAAATGTTCCGATTTTGTGAATGAAGTGAAAAAGCGCATTTGCTTGAAGCTATAAATGGAATTTAATAGAGGTTTGTTGGTGCGTGCTGCCTTATAGTACCTGATTGTAAATACTTATTTCTAAGTGGTAAACATCCTAAGGAAATTTAAAAGCTATTGATAGAAGATGATATGAAAGATTTGTTGAAACATTGAGCTTTATCAGTTTTGGAAATAGGAAACTATGCACGAGTGATTTGGAACTTTTAAAGAGAAAATAAATGTTGATTTGGATGTCTTCTAGCAAGCTGTGTAGGTGTCTTCTAGCAACTAAAGATATTATGTCAAATTGATTATTTAGAACAAGTTTCTAGCTTTAAGTTCTGCATTCAATTTGGAGTTGGTAACTCGTTATACATTAGTCTAAAACAGAGTTGCAAAACAGGCAGTTGTGACAGGCAAAAACTGTACAATTTGTTAATCATTTGTATGGTTCTGTAAGAAAAACTATACAAATTATCAAGAATTTATACTGTTTTTGCTTGTCAAAGGTGAATGTTTCGCAACTTTGGTCTAAAATTGTAGGTTTTCAGAAAAAATAGGACCTGCAGCTTAAGACGAATTATAAGACATAGTCCAAAACTAAAAGAGCATCTTAAATGCAGAGCATGCAGGTTTGGGGTTTTTGCCGAACCCTACTTATGATATACTTATCACTGAACAAAGCACAAAATATGGCCTTTTATATGACGACTGGTTGACTTTTCCATCCAAAATTCAAGTCGAGTCTGGAATCGACTTTTAGTTTTATCGATGAGTAAACCCTACAGAACACCTGGAATTAGCGTTTGCCATATAGTATGGCACCCAACCTTAGATTGTACTCATTTTTGAATTGAGCTGATGGTCTTTGAACAATATTTAAATTTTGCAAGTTGGACCTAAATATTGCAAATTGGTTAATCGGTCCAAAATCTGGCACCAGACCGACATGATGTTGGATTCAATTTAAATCGATTTAAACCCGGCAATTTCGTAGCGGTGGAATGCCATCTGTGACCTAAATCATAGAGCTTTGTCAAGTACGTGCCAAAGGTCCTGGGTTCAATTCCAGGTAAATTTCAGGTCATGTCTAATTTCCGAATCTCTTTTTTCCATTCCACCGTTCTTGTTACGAATCTCGGCTCGTTTGTTCAGTATATTTTCTGAATTTTCTACCAAATTAAGCTTAACTTACACATTGACAACTAGCTCGTGCTAATACTTTGAAAGCTTTTCATTGTCATTCTTGGAATACACACTTTTGTCATAAACAAACAAACAGAATTATAGTCACAAAAAATAAAGCTTCAATGTATCAAATATGTTTGGATGTCTTTCAAGAGGTAAAGTCTAAGTACCATCTATTGTACAACTAACAAAAGTTGACATGAAAAGACGTGTTATTTCTAGACAAATTTAATAATAGCTACACATACATGCATACAGAGAGAATCTTCACAGATCAAATTCTAAGAAAATAATCTTTCAAGTGCTAATGAATCATGAGAGGCTTTTTTTGGATACTAGGCAGCAGACCGACATAACAGCAACCAAATTACCATCGTAACATGCAAAATACAAAAATTTAATACAGAGTGTGGCCGTCTCATATTCGAGTTTTTCGACATTGGATTGTCGAAAAATTCGAACTCAAATTATTTTAAAATAAAAATGAAAAGTAATACGAAGAAAAAAAAAAAAAATTAACGGTCGTTTTTGAAAAGGAACGGTCAAAAAAAATACAAAGTTTGAATCGACCATACGGAATTTCGTATACGACAAAATTTGATATTTTTTTTGAAAAAAATTACCGGCTTTTTTTTTTGAGAAAGTCACACTCTGATTTAATACTCCACAAATGACTTATAACGAAAAACGATATAAATATTGAAAATTTTTATACTCACAAATTGCTTCACGTATGAATCATAAATCGGTCCAATAAATGTCGCTAGAATTTCAAATGTATTTTTATCAAATATTCTAAATTTCATTTGTGTGTCTGCGATAAGAATTTGATCCTCATTCTTCCTGCTATTATAAATTAAGGTCATTGACGTAGGTATTGCTGTTTGATAAATTCTTTTTGTGAATGTAATGACTAAGTTGCGGGAATTTTCCTTCATTGATTCTAATAAATCATATTCTACAATTTGCTGCATGTATACATGATTTTATTGTTTGAGAATGGAATGAATAAAAAAATTGGAAGATGATAAGTATGGATGGAACAAGAAGACAAGATGAAAAAAGAGAAGGAAAAAGTTTTTAATATTGTTTTCGTTTGAGATTAAAGAATTTTCTTCCTTTACCAAGTAACAACAGAGTGAGTGAGGAGCTTTTACTTACTTATACACAAATACCTTTTAAGTGTAATTTCCCAATGGTGTGTGGGATGTGATATTTATTTTGTCTGCGTGGCTGGATGGCAATTGATGGATGCAAGAGAAGGACTGTCATGGAAATTTAGGGAAAGTTTAATTTGACTTGTAGAGGAATTTTTAATGAATTTATCAAGTAAGTGTGCCTTCCTGATATTAAAGATTAGTCTCAAGTGGGAGGACTCGAACCCACGCAATTTAATTAGAAGATATAAGTTTCAGGCTTCTTTCAAGTTTTAGGCTACTACAAGTTCATGATTATTACTTAGACAACCAGCCTAATGATGCTCTCCCACTCCTGGATACACTTACATATCACAGTATATTCGGAAATGACGTAAAGAGGCCGGTTTCTTATTACGTAACGGTATTAGGTAAAGGGTGGAGGATTCCATGGAGATTTTGGTTAATGTTAAAGAAAGGGAAGAATTCCGGGTTCTAAAAGTTCATTTTTCGCGTTACGTAACATTTTGGACGGTTTTCTATGAATGTCTTGCTTTTTTCCAACTGTGCTCAGTTGCATTACGCAGAGTATACCAATGAAATGTACCTAGCCATGATTTGTGTGTCGCAAATACAGAAAACGAGTTGAAGTGACTAAAAATAGCGAAAAATCACTCGAATCCGACAAGAATTTCCATAGGATCGTGCGTCACTGCTGCTTTTTCGCTGCCTTCCCAACAAAAATCTTGATAACAAAACCATGGACCTGAATGTGTACTCCATTCTGCAGCATCCTTCTCCAAAATTTTAGCCTTTCTCTCCCCTCCCTTGTTAAGATTTATTTAATTTCCAAACATTCCCATACAAATCAATTCTCCAAATTCCACTCCGCCACATCACATTGCTTAAGCTCCCATCTCAAAAACTGCGTCATAACAATTCAACTAAAGTCTCAAACTAAACATCCAACTTTAATAAATAATATCATGTAACAACTCACACGATCTTGAGCCAAAGAAATCAATCTCGGAACTGTCTGAATGTTATGTTGATGAAAGCAAGATGATGATGATGTTGTTGTTGTTGGTGCTATTTTCGATGGAGATTGCGGAATATAAAGTATATCGCATATTGGCTTTCTATGATAATGAATTTTTCCTCCAACAATGATCCACTCTTCTTCCGTTGCTTTGTCATGATACATAGCAATCATATTACTCTTAACATCCTACATAAAATTGTATATTATATTATTGAATTGCTCATATATAGCATATAGGATATATAGCAATATTATTAGCATATTATGGCTTACATAAATGGTAACAAAGAAGGAATCTGGTGAAAATTTTATTTGTGCTATTTCATTTTGCATAACATTGAATGATCTCATCTCGTGCAGTACATCAGGATCTAAACATAAAATTGTACCATTTTCGAGTCCACACATTAAATGATGTCCATTTTTTGAATATGCTATAGTTGAAATATGCGGTATTTCAATAACATCAATATCGGACATAGAACTACGTCGTTTACGCAATTTCAATTGATTTTCAATTATTTGCACTTTTTTATCGTAATCATAAAGTACAATTCGACCAGAATAATTGGCACAACAAATCAATTTCTTATTAAGTGGAAAAACATCCATCGCTGTTATGTAGTCGTCTGACTTGAAAAATACTTTTGTAAATTTCATTTTATGAAAGTTTACAGCATAAATTTCATTTTGAGTTTCTGTTTGAGATTGAATAAAAGAAGAGAAAAGAAGACAGAATGTGAATGTGAAGTTATTGTTAAAGTCATTAAAGAGTCTAGAACATTTTTACACAAAAGTACCAATGGAAAAATGTTCTTTTAAGGGATGAAAATATTTCGACGGAATTCATTTGACTTTATAATTGAATTTATGATAGTTTCGATGCTAGCCACGTTTTGGAGTCGTAAATAAAATTCCAAAAATATATAAATTTTTTTAAAAACAGAATTCGCTGAATTTAGCACCCATTCAGTTTATTGAAGCATGCTTTATTTAATTAATTTATGGATAATTAATTTAGCGCGCGAATGCATTACTTTGTGTCTGATCAACTGCTACAATATTCAAAATTTTATCTAATATTAGTTTATTTTGGTAAAAAGTCGACCCACCTTCATGAGATTTTTTCAAATTTTCCCAAAGATATTTATGTCTATCAAAAATTTAATGAATTTTTTGACATCTAAGAGTTAAAGAATTATATTGATTGATATACTCATGATTCATTTAAGTGAGTATGCTCATTGTCTGAAAGGTCAGAACGAGAACAATTTTGAAGAATATCTGATTTTTGCTATCCAAAAAGGTCACGAATCGTGATAAAATTCCATAAAATTGTTTCCAAGTTTTGGCGTGTGGCCGGATTTCAGCGAATCCAATTCGAAGTCAATGTCACGTTCGCGCCAGCCTGAAGACACTTTTTCGCATTTTGACGCCAGCATTGATTTCAATGACATATAACCTCAGGTAAAGGGGGCCGTTTATTTATTCAGTAACGCTAAGACACTTTTTATAGAGTAACATTTGAAGACTTCGTGGATTGCAAAAGATCGAGAGGAAGACTGAAAAGTTTCTGGATTGGATGTGTTGATAAGGACGCTAGAGTTCTTAATATCCCAAACTGACAGAAGTTATCGAAAAATAGAGCTGTCTACGGACATTCTCTAAAAACGGCAAAAAGCTCCCGTGTGCCCCAGCCAAGGAAGTATGTAAGTAAGTAAAAAATCTTTATGAATACGCAATCCAACCTCGTCCACCCCCTTTCTCCCCCGTTAAAAACATTTCAATTCTCCCTTCGCCTAAAAGGACTATTTGGACAGCGTTGCGTAATGAGTGAACGATCCCCAGACATTTAGCTACATTACATTTTGTAAGAAAGCACAAAAATACTTTGCCTATTGAATTCTTGACAACAACTGACTATTATAGACATTTACTCATATCTTTCAGCTTTTAGACATATCTTTCAGCAGTTAGTAACCCATTCATCCAGTCTTTTTATACATTTTACAGACATATGAAACCTTACACCACGTAAAGTAAGAAACTTTTATCAACATTTAAAAAGGAATTTAATACAGCGACCAAAAAATTACTAAAATATTGACACAGAGCAGCAAATACGCAGTAATTCATTGAGCAGATCATACAAAAAAGACACCCACTTAGAGCCGCTGGCATTGATGGTAAAATATTAATAATAATTTCGTTCAATATTCAATAATTTTTTAGGTAAATCAAAGCAAGTCTCGCTACGTGATTTTTGGATAAGAAGACAAGCTTCTGTCAAGGATGGATGGATGAAGAACAGTATAGACATAATGTAAATGTAATTTAAGAATCAATCCATTCCTTTTATAGATTGTTGAAACATAAGATTAAATAAAAGCATTTCAATCGTAAATTGAATTCTCTTGCTTACGAATTAGAAAATCTCGAACTTTATGTTGACTTTGCGTATCATCGTCCATACTTCGTCTTAATGGTGACTTATCAAATGATATTGTAATGACTGTATCAATAAAGTCATGAGATGGACACCAGAATATTATTTTCAATTCCTTATCATAAAATCGTATTCTTCCTATCGCATCAGCAATTACAACACAATCGTCAATAGATTTAATTACAGTTAATGGAGTCTCGCATAACTTTATGCTTTTAATAAACTCCCTTTTGTATGTTTCTGTTCCACATTTATGCTTGTCATTTGATTCTTTTTCCATGACTATAGAATTACTCCATATAATGGCACTTCCGCACTTTGTAATTGAAATTGCACGATTTGTATTCTCGATGAAAATAGTATCGACGAAATTGAATGTTATGGAAATAGATCTTGCTGGTAAATGTCGTAATAGCTTCATCTGTTTTGGATCCTATCAAGAAAAATGAGAGAAGAAAATGTTGCTAATTGAGTTATATGTTGGCGTAGGCAATTCCGGGGAGTATATGGGTTGAGTTATGGACGGAGTCAGGGTGGACGCAGTTAGGATTGACGCAGTCAGGATGGACGCAGTCAGGATGGATGCAGTCAGGATGGATAGAGACAGGATTGTCACAGTCAGGATGGACGCAGTCAAGAGTGGCGCAGTTAAAAAGGACGCAGTCGGGATGAAGGGGTTATAGAGGAATTTGGCATCTCGAGTATTAGGAAAGGTAGGAACTTATTCAAACTTAAAGGGTATTTTCAGGAATTAATCGAGTATTTTCCCAATGCATTATTCAATCTAAAGCAAGGAGGCAAAGGATTTAGACTTCCTCACAATTCACAGCCTACAACCTCAAACTCCGTCTTCCGACTACGCCCATGATACGTCTTAAATTGACTTTAATTGAATTTTCACGCTATGCCGATAATTTTTTTTTGTCAACACAACGAATGTCAACCTTGAAAAAATATTTTTTTTGGTTCAGTCGATTAACTCCTTAGCAACATGATATTGAATTTACAGCCATAAACAGCAACATATACCCCACGGAATTATCAATTTCTCAACATCGATACTCAAATAAAAATATCTGATTACCCATTGGCCAAAAATAATTCCATTTCTGCAAGTTATGACAAAATCATTTGACATTCCATTTTTGCTGCATCTATTGAATCTTATATTCTCAACTTGTTCATACTTTTCAGGAAGCTCAAATGTATCTGCAAAAGGAAATATATAAAATATTATGAAATCTTTCTACTTATGTTGCCTTTTTTCCTTCTATATGACATACCATTAGCTTTGTCCGTATCGCTTGTAGCACCATATGACCATTGCCATAATTTTATCATACTTCCATTTCCATCAGATGCAGTGATAATGTTCTTACCATCAGGACTGAGAGAAACTTTACTCAATTTTCTTTCATGATGTTGTTGTTGTTGATGATATGGGTCGTAAATAGTACGAATGGGATGTGAAAATTCACTATGTTTATAGAGTGGGAGAGGAAATGAATTGACAACAAGTTAGTGTGATTATGTTGTGGATTGAGCGCATTTTAAAGGGATTTAGTATATAATAATGTTCTATGTTGTTGCTTTTTGTTGAAATTGCTGGTTTTTTGAGGCATTCATTAGCAGGCAAAGAGCATGTTCTCAATTAAGCTAAGAGCAAGGCTCACGAGCTCGGTTAAGTAGCATATTTAAGGTCAGCAAGCTTTTGAAAGCTTACTTTTTGCCAGTTAGTGTATTTATACATGAAGTTACTATTTGAGGTTTACATTTAATAAAGGGAATGCGATATGGAGTCAAGCTGACATAAGTCGACTTTTTCCATACAATTCCCGAGTATACTTTGAGATTTGGAATTATTTAAGAACAATACCGAGCTGCACAAAAATGTGAATCTAATTTTTCGGCTTAAAAATCGTTCAAATTCAGCCTTTAGGATTCTGTAAGGACAAAGTTATGTTTCGTCGTTAATATGGCGGCATAATGATCCTCTAGCCAAGACATTGTGCTGTTTGGGAAAGGTGAGACAAGCCGTTGAAGTTATCTCATAAACTTTAGCAAATCTAAGCATTTTGTATTTGCTATTTTGATATGAATTTGGCTAAATAACTGGAAGGACATCCACTTATTCCTAATTCAACCTTACTCATTGTCTATTAAGCAGATTGATAAAATTTCATATTTCCTTCCAAAAAAATCAAAAAGTTTTTATGGACATAAATGCTATACCTCAATCTTAATAAAATGACATTCACCACACAAACCAAACTATCAAAATGTAAATAAACCATCAATCATGGTTAAAAGTCATTTCAATCATGAAACATTCCAATCTGATTAAATTTACAGCCAACCAATCAAATTGAACTCAAATGCCTCACTTGTTCTACTTGAAAAAATTGCCCATAAAAAGGGATATTGATGAAAATATGCAAAAAATATAGTTGAAGTCAATGAATAAATCAGAAGTCAAATAGAAAATTGACACAAGTTTATGACTAACATTCAAGTGTTGCCATACGAACATAATAAAACCCTTGAGTACACCGCAAAAAAAGCTTCAAGTTCATGATTACAGAAGCAAAGCAATGGAAGAAAATGGCAATCATGGTCTGACTCAAAGTAGCAAGTAAACCTCAAATTATTTCAACCAAATGACTTTTCCATCCTTCTGTGAAATTTAAAACAGTAGATGAATCCTTACCTTGCAATTTTAATATCCCAAATATTCACCACACCACCTTCGTCTGCTGACACAATAAATCGACCTGTTGAGTCGGTGTCTATGGCAATAATTTTGTTTTCCTGACAAACAAGGAAGGAATTAAACAGAAAAAAAAAGATATGAAGCAGGTTAGAAATGCGATGGAATTTTTTTTTCATGATATTTACATGACCCACAAAACACTTCGTTTTGTTGCTATCGCAATGAAAAATTTGAAATACTTGTGCGGAAACGGAGACGAAACTTTTTCCCATATCACTGTCGTTGACGGTCAAGTTGTGAATGGGAATGTTTGGTGAAAAGCCAAAAATCCATTCGAGTTCCTTTTTTAAAAAAATATAAAATTATTATTATTTTTTGTGAATGACACGCGTATGTTTAATGAACATTACTTACCAATGGCCTATTTTTCTCCATTTTAGCAAATTCATCACACTTTTTACATTCTGTGTCACTTACATTTGACTTTACATCATCATCATCACATTTTATACTGACTTTTTTCTTCATAATTTTGACACAAAAAATATATATTTTAATCCAAATGCTACAAATACACAATACGGAATGTGAATGGAGACGTGTAATGGAATTCTGACTGACTTTTATATTATTTTATATTTCACTGACTTTTTTTTTCGTGCGCACGAAAACAATTTTGGTTTATTGGTTGCTATGATTTAAAACTTTTTTATTTCTCGCTGTGCAAAACTGCAGCAGATTGTTTATTTATTTTTTTTTGGAACTAAACGGTCGTTAGTTTTGTTGATCGGAAACAGTTTGCACATTTTAAGTCCTTTTAATCGCCTTTTGATGGACATTTTTTGTTGTGACTGGCTTTCATGTTTTATGTTCTGTTTTATGCAAAATAACAATTTTTATACTTGAATATCACTGCTTAGTTGAGCTGATGATCAGAATTGAGGACTTTGGAGTCCGGACTCCAAACCGCTAAAAACTTTTCTGTGCCATTCCTGAACAATCCAAACCGCTAAAAACTTTTCTGTGCCATTCCTGAACAATCCAAACCGCTAAAAACTTTTCTGTGCCATTCCTGAACAATCCAAACCGCTAAAAACTTTTCTGTGCCATTCCTGAACAATCCAAACCGCTAAAAACTTTTCTGTGCCATTCCTGAACAATCCAAACCGCTAAAAACTTTTCTGTGCTATTCCTGAACAATCCAAACCGCTAAAAACTTTTCTGTGCCATTCCTGAACAATCCAAACCGCTAAAAACTTTTCTGTGCCATTCCTGAACAATCCAAACCGCTAAAAACTTTTCTGTGCCATTCCTGAACAATCCAAACCGCTAAAAACTTTTCTGTGCCATTCCTGAACAATCCAAACCGCTAAAAACTTTTCTGTGCTATTCCTGAACAATCCAAACCGCTAAAAACTTTTCTGTGCTATTCCTGAACAATCCAAACCGCTAAAAACTTTTCTGTGCTATTCCTGAACAATCCAAACCGCTAAAAACTTTTCTGTGCTATTCCTGAACAATCCAAACCGCTAAAAACTTTTCTGTGCCATATTCCTGAACAATCCAAACCGCTAAAAACTTTTCTGTGCCATTCCTGAACAATCCAAACCGCTAAAAACTTTTCTGTGCTATTCCTGAACAATCCAAACCGCTAAAAACTTTTCTGTGCCATTCCTGAACAATCCAAACCGCTAAAAACTTTTCTGTGCTATTCCTGAACAATCCAAACCGCTAAAAACTTTTCTGTGCTATTCCTGAACAATCCAAACCGCTAAAAACTTTTCTGTGCCATTCCTGAACAATCCAAACCGCTAAAAACTTTTCTGTGCTATTCCTGAACAATCCAAACCGCTAAAAACTTTTCTGTGCTATTCCTGAACAATCCAAACCGCTAAAAACTTTTCTGTGCTATTCCTGAACAATCCAAACCGCTAAAAACTTTTCTGTGCTATTCCTGAACAATCCAAACCGCTAAAAACTTTTCTGTGCCATTCCTGAACAATCCAAACCGCTAAAAACTTTTCTGTGCTATTCCTGAACAATCCAAACCGCTAAAAACTTTTCTGTGCTATTCCTGAACAATCCAAACCGCTAAAAACTTTTCTGTGCTATTCCTGAACAATCCAAACCGCTAAAAACTTTTCTGTGCTATTCCTGAACAATCCAAACCGCTAAAAACTTTTCTGTGCTATTCCTGAACAATCCAAACCGCTAAAAACTTTTCTGTGCCATTCCTGAACAATCCAAACCGCTAAAAACTTTTCTGTGCTATTCCTGAACAATCCAAACCGCTAAAAACTTTTCTGTGCTATTCCTGAACAATCCAAACCGCTAAAAACTTTTCTGTGCTATTCCTGAACAATCCAAACCGCTAAAAACTTTTCTGTGCTATTCCTGAACAATCCAAACCGCTAAAAACTTTTCTGTGCTATTCCTGAACAATCCAAACCGCTAAAAACTTTTCTGTGCTATTCCTGAACAATCCAAACCGCTAAAAACTTTTCTGTGCTATTCCTGAACAATCCAAACCGCTAAAAACTTTTCTGTGCCATTCCTGAACAATCCAAACCGCTAAAAACTTTTCTGTGCCATTCCTGAACAATCCAAACCGCTAAAAACTTTTCTGTGCCATTTCTGAACAATCCAAACCGCTAAAAACTTTTCTGTGCCATTCCTGAACAATCCAAACCGCTAAAAACTTTTCTGTGCCATTCCTGAACAATCCAAACCCAATCCGCTAAAAACTTTTCTGTGCCATTCCTGAACAATCCAATCCGCTAAAAACTTTTCTGTGCCATTCATGAACAATCCAATCCGCTAAAAACTTTTCTGTGCCATTCCTGAACAATCCAATCCGCTAAAAACTTTTCTGTGCCATTCCTGAACAATCCAATCCGCTAAAAACTTTTCTGTGCCATTCCTGAACAATCCAATCCGCTAAAAACTTTTCTGTGCCATTCCTGAACAATCCAATCCGCTAAAAACTTTTCTGTGCCATTCCTGAACAATCCAATCCGCTAAAAACTTTTCTGTGCCATTCATGAACAATCCAATCCGCTAAAAACTTTTCTGTGCCATTCCTGAACAATCCAATCCGCTAAAAACTTTTCTGTGCCATTCATGAACAATCCAATCCGCTAAAAACTTTTCTGTGCCATTCATGAACAATCCAATCCGCTAAAAACTTTTCTGTGCCATTCCTGAACAATCCAATCCGCTAAAAACTTTTCTGTGCCATTCATGAACAATCCAATCCGCTAAAAACTTTTCTGTGCCATTCCTGAACAATCCAATCCGCTAAAAACTTTTCTGTGCCATTCCTGAACAATCCAATCCGCTAAAAACTTTTCTGTGCCATCTTTAGAACAATTCTTATCCGCTAATATAACAGTCTGTAAGTTATAGCATTTTGTCATATCTAGTCCAAAAATAGATAAGCGTAGTTTACAAAATTAATCGAGCGAAAAATTCAATTTAATTTGTTTTTAGATGTGGGGTTGCTGCTCACCTTTAATCAAGTTCTATCGAATTGTAAAATTTTTCATTATGCAGTATGCCAATGCTTGAAAAGCCGTACTCAATTTAAAAAGATCAAAAGAACGACGAGAACAATAAAAATTTGGAGAGATCACCAACATGAAGGAATTTCATTACCGAAATGATTTTGAGATTAATTTAATCAAATTTATTAAGGACATGCAATTTGCAGAGACTAGAAATAATATTACAGATTTTAGTTTCTTTTGTCAGGATTGCTTTCATCTATCAAAGAAAGGACAGAGCTATTTTGCGATGAAAGTATGGGATCAAATGCTAACGAATGAAGGTCAAAGACCAACATCAGCCAGCTTTAATTATGTAGACTTTAAGTGTTCAATATATAAAAATCCATACTTCCAATTCAGAACAGAAACTCAAAAGCAACGATATTAATGTTGTAAAAAAGAGTAACGGTCGTTAAAAATTTGAATTTATTGCTCACAGTTGCTCAGCCGAGAATGGTAAGAAAAAATATTCTCTAATTGTTAATTAACATTTTTTTACGATTACCCCTGACATCCAGCAAAATGTATATGTGGAATACATCATCGTCATCCTCGGGAACTCAAAGAACATTAAATTCGAACGTAATTATTATAGTTTCGTGTATTTTTTGTGTTTTGAGCTTTTTCATATCTCACGACCTTTTTTATGCAAGATAAGACAATTTTAATTTTTTGACACTAATTCGCTATTATGCTTCTTTTAATTAAAGCCGCAAACACCAACTCAATTAGATGAACAAGACAAGCTTCTTAGCGAAGCCCTTGGCGTCGTCAGAAATCAAGCGATTTTGATGAAAAG
This sequence comes from Chironomus tepperi, assembly GCF_022539635.2. Taxonomy (NCBI): domain Eukaryota; kingdom Metazoa; phylum Arthropoda; class Insecta; order Diptera; family Chironomidae; genus Chironomus; species Chironomus tepperi. Next base: position 1,935,005 of record NW_027226190.1, on the reverse strand, counting down.
AAATCTGGACAAAAATCGCTTAATGGATGGACTTAAATGTGCAAGTACGATGCTTGGAGAGCTGCGAACAAGCTTGTTATCACCCAAGAGCTATTATGAATTGTATATGGCAGTGACCGACGAACTCCGATTCCTGGAAGTTTACTTGTGTGATGAGTTCCAAAAAGGACATAAAATTACTGATTTGTATGAGCTTGTTCAGTATGCAGGCAACATTGTTCCACGTCTGTATTTACTTATAACCGTTGGTTTGGTATACATCAAGTCTAATCCAGCAACCAAGAAGAGCATAATGAAGGATTTAGTTGAAATGTGTCGTGGAGTTCAAAATCCATTACGTGGATTGTTTCTTCGTAATTATCTACTTACACTCCGTAATATTCTACCTGATTCTCCACCCACCAAGGATGATGAATGTGGAAATGTACATGACTCAATTGATTTCATCTTGACAAACTTCGCTGAAATGAATAAACTGTGGGTTCGTATGCAACATCAAGGACATTCAAGCGAGAAATCACGACGTGAAAAAGAACGTGAAGAATTGAAAATTCTTGTTGGCACTAATCTCGTTCGTCTATCTCAACTCGATTCGGTAAACTTGGAAATTTATCAGAAAATCATTTTACCAAGTATCTTGGAACAAGTTGTCAGCTGTAGAGATGCAATTGCACAAGAATATTTAATGGAGTGCATCATTCAAGTTTTCCCTGATGAATTTCATCTACAAACGTTAGATCCATTCTTGAAATCGTGCGCTCAACTTCAGCCAGGCGTGAACGTTAAATCAATCATAATTTCATTGATTGATCGACTTTCTGCTTATCATCAACGCAATGAGAAATCACAACCAGATTCAACAAGTGATGCTTCAGTAATTCCAATTGATGTTCAGCTATTTGATGTATTTAGCGTTCAGATCGCAAATATCGTACAAATTCGTACTGATATGCCATTGGAGGATACAATCTCATTACAAGTTGCTCTCGTTAATTTGGCACAGAAAGTGTACCCAGATCAAATTGATTATGTTGATAAGGTGCTTGAGACAACGACTCAAATTTTGGAGAATCTTAATATGTCAAGCATCAACCAGTCACTTGCTGTGAATCAAGAATTGTCGAGATTATTGAGGATTTGTATTGACTTTTATAATAATGTCCTCACAATTTTGAATCTAAAGTATTTCCCGAAATTACTGACCAAGTTTGATTATCAATCAAGAAAGAGTCTCTCACTTTATTTGGTGATGAATATTTTGGATAATGAAACTTTAATTCCAACTGATGATGAAGCTGATAATGTTCTGGAGATGTTGTCGCCCTTAATTAAGGATCAAGAAGATCAGCCAGCAGATGGTCCAGATGCTGATGATTTTGCAGAAGAACAAGGAATTGTTGGACGATTTATTCATCTGTTAAAGTCTGAAGAGCTTGATATGCAGTACAAAATACTTCAAGTTGCTCGTAAACATTTTGGCACTGGTGGAACTCAAAGAATCAAGTATGTCCTGCCATCACTTGTATTCCAAGCATTTCAACTTGCATACATGTACAAAGCGATTGCAGCTGAGGATGAAAATTGGGACAAAAAGTGTCAAAAGATTATTCAGTTCTGTCACACAACAATCACATCGATTGCACGAGCAGAACTTCCAGATTTGGCCTTAAGATTGTTCTTACAGGGAGCATTATGTATTGGAAAGATTAAACAAACTAATTATGAAGCTGTTGCTTATGACTTCATGACACAAGCATTCTCAATCTATGAAGATGAAATTTCAGATTCAAAGTCACAGCTTGCAGCCATAACATTGATAATATCGACTGTTGAGCAAATGACATGCTTTAGTGAGGAGAATGCAGAGCCATTAAGAACAAATTGTGCATTAGCTGCATCTAAACTACTTAAGAAGGCTGATCAATGCAGAGGAGTTGTTACTTGTGCAAGCTTATTCTGGAGCGGCAAGAAAGACAACGAAGAAATGAGAGATGAAAAGAGAACACTCGAATGTTTAAAGAAAGGTGCTCGAATTGCCTCACAATGCTTGGATATTAATGTTCAAGTCCAGTTATACGTTGAGTTGCTGAATAGCTATTTGTATTATTTCGAACGAGGTAATACGCAAATTACTGTGTCTATGCTTAATCAGGTAATTAGTTTAATTCTCATTTTTATGGACAAATTTTATTATCATTTATAATTTCATTACAGTTAATTGCGAAAATCAATGAAGAACTTCCAAACCTTGATAAATCCGAGGAGACAAAGCAGATTGAAAGACATTTTAACAACACTTTGGCACACATTAAGAGCAGAATGGAATCTAATTTAGAGATATCATTTGCTGGAATAACAATTTAAATGACATATTTTTATAATGCACGTCCTCAACTTGTTAGTTATTCAGACTATATGTATTAATCTGTGTTTATGCTATAATTATTCCAATTACTTATATTATTAAATATAATACGCAATTTTTTTTTATTAGATTATCAAAAAATTTATTTCAATTCATTTATATTCTTTGTTTTTTGTAAAACGAGAAAGATCCTAATACATATACATAAAATGGTACATAAAGTTTTACTGAAACACATAATCGTTTTGTTTTTACTCTTTAATTATTTTTCGATGCTTTACTTTATCATATTTGATCATATTCATATTTTGTAAATAAATTTGAACACAAAATGTTATTTATTTTTAAATATTTTTTAAGATAAGATTTTCAACATAGGCAGCAGTTGTGTGCATCAAAATTTATGCCATCATTATTATCACAAATGAAATAGAAAGTTTTTACATTTTTGCATATTTGAATGTATCGCAACACGATCTATGATGTGACACGAAACGATCTTCAGTATGTCGCATCATGTGTCACATTACAATTTATGGTGTGTCGCAACACGATCTATTGTATGTCACGCAACGATCTTTAGTGTGTCGCATCTTGAATATTGATGTGTCGCATCACGATATATGGTTTGTTGCAACACGCTTTATGTTGTGTCACGTAACGATGTATCGCATCTTGAATATTGATGTGTCGCATCACGATATATGGTTTGTTGCAACACATGTGTCATGCAACGATCTTTATCTCCTCAAAAGTGCTTAATGTTTGAGTACTGGAAAATCGATCGAGTTTCAATCCATGATCGTTGATCATAAAATTTGCATTTATGACTTCATTACAGCAAAAATATGCAAAATTATTTGACTGAAAATTCCATTAAGATTTAGAGTTCAAAACAATTGTTATAGTCGCATTGGATACAAGATATTTAAAATTCAAACAGCTATTTCGTGATAAATTAGTTTGCATAAATTATTGAGCACACAATCATCGTGAATCAATGAAGGGCAGTAGAGTAAGAGTGTGATAAGAGATTATCTAATGGATGAATTATCAATACGTAATAAATTTTTATAAAATGAACAGATTTAAAATCCTAAACAACTAGAAGAACACTATAAATTAAATAAAACATCTATATCGATCTATAGTTGGGATTCAGAGACAAAAATAATAAACAATACGTTTTGTTTTTATCATCATTTAACATATTTGACATCAATTCAAGAAATGCTCCATTAGCAAAATGTCAATTGAATAAAGCAATAAGTTTGTTGCTCATAGAAAAATTTTCATACTTCTTTTCTTATTAACGAATGGTAATAAAAATAATAATAATAGTAATAACTTTTTTTAATTAGTTGGCACATTGAATTAATTATTTCTTTTGCATTTATACTGTTTTTGTGCTTTATAATCCTTCATTATTTCATTATTAACTTGACTTGACTTGCATTAATGCACCCATATCACTTTTATAAGAACGACTTTACTTTAAGCTCTGTTGCTGCGCTTCATATGTGATCTTACTCTTCTAGCTTGCTTTCTATCATGATGATCAGCCATAGCTGCAATCACGTAATCTTCAATACCACATTCATTTGCTCCTCTTGCAATACGGAAGAAACCGTCTGTAATGTACAAAAAAAAGTTATTATACACAATAACCATGAAATAATGAGAACTTACTTTCACCCCACCATCTTCCCCAGCTGTTAGCTGCAATCCAATATTTTGCAGTTTGATATCCATTGCTCTCTTCTCCCCATCCGATGAGACGAACTGAATGGAAGCCTTTGGGTTTTTGATCGACAAATTGAGATTTACGATAGATGCCCGAACGATAGGTAAAGAAATCTGGATATACCCACATAGTGGCTGTGGAAGATGAGAAAACAAAAAACAAGAATTCAAATTTAATGGATATGATGATGATTCAATCTTCTTTGCATTATAATTCTGAAGAAATATGTTTGTGAATTTTAACGGTCTGACTGACTTTTGAAAATTCGGAAAAAACCGTTATTAAAATTTAAAAGAAAACTGACCGTTAGAATTTAATGATAAAATAAACGGACTTTTTTGAAATATTCCAAAAAATGCGCTTTAAACCCAATTTTAATACTTTTTACTACACATCAAGTGCATCAAATAACAAACCTTGAACTGGTCCATAAGTAGAAATTTCCCACATAATATCAGTTTCGTTATTCAATGAGTATGCTGGTCCCATCTTATACAAGGATTCACGTTGATTGGCTGGTAAACTGCATCCCATTGTTCTGAGATTATCACTCTTCTTAGCAAGACAACGTCCGACAGTAGCTTCATATGGGTAGCATTCATCGTCTGCAACACTATATGAATATTTCTCGATTATATTTCATACTTAAATGCATAATAATGTTTTGTTCTTACCCGACACGATTTAAGTATCTCCATGCATTATCCAAATGACCACCTGTGCAACCCTGTTGATGTCTGACACATGAGAGTAAGTTTTGTGATGAGAGATCTTGGCCTTCTTTCGAGTTGATTGCAATACGATCTGATGCAACGGAAGCTGTAGAGACTGCCCATGATGAGCCGCACCACCCTTGATCATGAATTTCTGAAATGTAACCTCTCCAATCTTCATGTTGAGCTGAGTTGAAATGTCTTGGAAGTTGATCAGCATTATGTCCCAAACGGCTCATTGACTTGACTTTAACTCTTGGTTCAAATGTTCCTAAACGATAAGTCAAGCCTTCCTTCAATTTCTTTCCATAGAATTCTGTGTAGTTATAAGATTTCCATCCCAATTGAGAACCGTGACTGTTTACATCTCTGATCAATTCTGTGTCTGATAAACATTCGTCTTGCTCACATTCATATACACCTTTGGCTTTACATTTGCTAGAGATTTAGACTTAAAAAATTACAAAAGTACTCGTTCTTATCGAGTGACTTCAGCGCATTTTTGTCCCAGCGATCTGTAATTGATTAATAAGTCACTTCCTGACCTAAAAAACAAGATCCAGTAAGATCCAGGTCACTTCCAGACCAAAAAACCAAGATCCAGCAAGACCCAGGTCACTTCCAGATCTTAAAAACAAGATCCATATAAAACTTCCACAAATTTAAGAACTTCAAGTAATTCAAACATCATAACGGTCAAAAAATTCAAACATATGTTATATGAAAATGAAAAACTGTTAATTATAGTATTTATGCGTTGATTTGAAACTTCTTAATGACCGATTTAGAGCTAGTAGATTCAGCATAGACTTAAAAATATTTTACCATAAATTGCAATTGACTTTAGCTTCCTCGAATTCACTTATAACGACACCGTCAATATCACATTTTGTAATAATTGGATCGGATATAATTCCTTTACAGACTGGCTCGTAATCAGGACAACAATCTAAATTGATATGAATTGTAGACTTAAGTTATCAATATAAAGGCACAAATTACATACCTGGATTAATATGTTGATCACAAAATTCATCACAATAGCACAGTGTACCTGGAATTTAATTAATTAGGTAAAAATTGTTGATAAGGTGATTAATGAGTCTTACCAGCAATTGGAACTGAGCATTCATCTAATCGACTGTTACAGCACATATTTTCGTTATTTCTTCTTCTGGTTGCACAAAAACTCTGACCGGCAAAATCATCAAAATATCTTTTCTCTGTTGTGAATTGTTGTCCATATGAATATGATACAATAAATACCGACAAAAGCACCAATGACCGAATCATGGCGAAGGACTACTAAATGCTGTACAAAAGAATATAAAAGAGATACAAATTAGCAAGTCAATAGCAGGTGGATATCAAATATTATAGAATTTGAATATTGAATAGAAATGGTCACTAATCGTGCATCAAAAATTTACTTCTTAACCTTATTTGCCCACCAACGACTTCTGACAGCGACGGAGAGAAAACGTGTATTGACACTTTTGTTAGTTGAATTAAAATGAATTTTGCGTAAAAATTTATATTGTAAATAATTGTTTAAGGTTTGAATGCCGAGCAGTATATAGCTTGTTGCTGGATGATAGAATTGTTGCTGTATTCAAGATACAGCGAGCAAGTAGACTACGAGCTCTGTATTTAAGTTTTGAGATAAAATTTTAAGAGTATTTTAACGGTCATTTCAAATTTATATTGTATTTGTTACTTCAATTGGATCATTTTTCTTCATAGTTTCAAACCCCTTTTTATAGAAATATTTATCAATATTTAGTCTGTTTTCCATTATTAAACAATAAACAGCAATAAACATCTGTTTGTTAAAATCAACTTCATTGTTCTTAAGCTACACAATTACCATTATGACTTTAGTTGATTCAATATTTGCGGACTAAGATAAAACACACAAATGGACAGGATTTTGTTGTTCAGTGAAATATTCAATTTGGATTTTAATGAGGTTGCATTTATGACTTAAGTCAACTAGACTGTATCCAAATTTTGAGTCAACATTGTGGTGTGAAGCCGATCGAGACAGTATTGGACTTGGAATCGGAAATTGACAAGCAGGAGCCAACGATAAAGCTAATTTTAGGTGACAACTATGGGAAGAAGCTGTCGATAGAGAATGTGTTGTACTTGGAATTGGAAATCTAAGTAAATGATAGAGCCTGTTTCAGACGACACCTATGGTAAGTCATGGATCATAATTGATCTGTACTACCCAGAGCTCGAAGTCGACTCGGATTTTGTATACACGGTTTACGATTGTGGCATACAGTAGTGTCCCACGGCACACAGATTGTCCACCACTGATTTAGACGAAAATTCTCCATAATTATTTGCATTGTCAAAATTCCACAATAATGTGCATAAATTAAAGTCACAAGTTGTGAATCATGTCTCACACTTAAAATAATTTAATCAACTACAGGTGCCAGTCTGCCACTCGGGAATTTTACGAGTCTCACAAGCTTGAGATTGTTTTCTTTTTCTTCTGCCTAATTTTTTTCACATACACAGTCCACCAACGCACTTCCTATAACAGTTTTAATACTGAATAGAGGCGAAAGTTTTATTTTTAATACCTTTCAGACATTATTATAATGAGCAATAATTTAACACCTTTTCATTATTTTTTTTACTATGAGCGAACTTCTTTTTGGCGAATCTATTTTTGGAACTAAAAAAAAAGACAAAAAGGAATTTAGATGGATGAGAAAAGAAGAAGCTTGAAGATGAGAACATTTTTTGCACAAATGACAATCATTGAAGTCTTTAGATTTTGTGTTTACACAAAAGTCTGTGTAAATAATGAGTTGACGCCCGTAAGTGTAAATACATACGTTTCGGTAGTTAGAAGTATTCCTTTGTTTTAAACATGGACTTGATCGAATTGTCATGTTCTTTAGAAAAATGTATAATTAATGTTAATTTAGCAACAACTATACGCGTTTGTTTAGATCTACATTTATTCAGCTCTAACCTAAATAATCCATTAGGCAATATGCAGAGCTGCGCATTGTAATTTAATAAAAGAAATCATAATGTGCAATAATTCGCATTATCTATATATCTGCCTGAATGACTTGAGGCAGATTTACTTAATTTATTTTGTAAATAAAAGTGCTCTCTAATTAAATTGCATGTGCCGCTAGCTGACAATATAAATTTATTTTCTATTTTGTTTCAGCTTTAGTTAGATAAAATATTAGTTTCCTTTGGAATTTCTAAAATAATATGGAGCTGCAGCGCATTTTTGCGAAATACCACAATTTGCGATGAGCATAAGGAGACTGTTGTCGAGACAGTCCAACTCTTGTTATTGGAAGTTGGCAAAGGACAGCCAGCGATAGAGTCAGTTTTAGACGTCACCTGAGAGTGGCTATGGATCACAATTGATCTGTAAGACCAGCGAAGTAATGAAATGTAAGTAATAAGATAAGTAATGAACATTGGATAACGAATAGTGATTATGTGTGCTTTGTGCCACATTCCTTTACAACTCCCAATCCAACGATAGACTAATGGGTTGGAATAGATGTAATCAAGAGTTGGCAGGTCTGAATCCCAGTTATTTTTCGATAGTCTAGAGCAACTGTCATATAATCGACAGAACGTGGAATTAAATCCTACTTGGTCCCTTCGCAAGTAAATGCACTTGACATGTAGTCAAGAGTTTGTAGGTTCGAATTTCACCAGTCCTTTGGTATGTAGGAACACCTGACAAGGAATCGAGAGGTTGTAGTTTTGACTCCTACTTGTTGCCTCGGTAAGTAATTATCCCTGATATGTAACTGGAATTTTTGAGTGATTTTGAGTCCCACTTGGGCTAGGTTGTGGAAAAGTGTACTTTTTTGTACGTAACCTTAAAATTTGTATGGTTCCAAATACTTATTCCTCATCTGGAGCCAGCCATTAATCAAAGTGTCTTAAAAATCTCACATTATAAATATTGCAATAAATTTGCATTTTTATAGCCAATTATTTGCAATAAAGCTAGCACCTCATCTATAGCTAGTCTCACTTTCAATAGCATTAATCCATCATAATAATATCATAGAAACAAATAGAGAAGCTCAATGGCATTAATTTGTGATAGGAGTCTATTAATTTTACGCTTAAGTATTCGCTTCTATTGCCGTCTCAAATTACTAATTTGCAAATGGCAATAATTCTTCTTAAAAATGTATTTAGCATATTCTATTGACCTTTTATGGAAATGAATTTATTATTTGACTTATTTGAATATTCTGTCATAGATGGACATAAATATCGCAGACATGTCAATTAATATTGATATAATTTTAGCAGGCATACTTTTGTGTCTTTAAACACCTTTTTCGGCCCGGCAGCTGTAATCTTTGATTTATGATATCACAATTTCCTTATTGTTATTCTTTGTGGAAGTCGTTCACATTTTCTTTATCATTTATTGTCAAAAAAGTGACGAGTAGTAGCGCTAAATGCTGTATTTTTAAAATGAACGTGTCACTCAAATTGGAATGAGGTCATCGTCGGTAAAAATTATTGATTTAATAGCTGATTAACACTTAAATAATATTTTTAGTACATCAGTGTATCTCGTTGGTTCTGCATTTTGCTCGCTAATTAAATAAATGACTGTAAATTTTTGCATCGTTGGAAGTGCTTTGATTCATTAAGAAAAATTAGCAGAAAATTGAAAGTCGTGATTTGAGCATTAAAGAGCTTGATTCAGGTTATGAGGAAATATTCATTGAAGACCTATAAATATTTTAATTTTATTACGTCTTTCAGTCCATATGAGGCCTAACAATACCTTCATTTCCATAGATTATCAATAAAAGCGCTATAATAAACATCAACAATCAATTAATCCCTCACTCGGATTCTTTTTGTAAATTTGCCGGCGTCATGATCATCTAATTTGCTTAATTTGTCGTCTGCCACTGAATAATGTTGTCGATCCACTTGACTCAGACTCACACGTGAGCATCCACAAGTGCCTTTTGTTTAAATAAGCTTCTATAATTAGTTTCAGTCAAAGTGACGATTCATGTAATTTATAATAAAAATAAACACTTCATTTTGTGCATTTCTTTTGCATGCCGACATGACTCGATTCGAGTTAGCTGCATACTTGAATAAAAGGATTTATTGTTCAATTAACCTTCTTTCTTCAATTAGACATACACACTGCAATATGAATATTTTTGCGATGATACCATCCTCATATTTTTATTTTATATATCAATACTGTTATTTTGTTTGTTGATTGTTTATTTGTTGTCAGTTCGTTATGAAGTATGTGTCATTTTGAGTTACTTATATTCAGTCATTGTGTCAGTGCCGAAATGATATAATAAAACCGACTGTGTGACTTCTTTTAATTTACGATTGACGTAAATTTTCTTGTTTTGTGCGAATATTTCCATCATCGATAAATAAACAATGAAAGATCCGGATTCTGTCGATTGTATACAGACATTGTGACTTTATTTATTGCTACAATTCTATTGTGGTTTTAGAATTTTTATTTGATTAAACTTCTTTGTTTACAAAATCGTGTAAATTGAGGGGAAACAACTGAGAAGTAATTTGTTGCCCCTCATAAATATTCAATTTTCAAAAATACGTTAATCCATGTGAAATATTTTACTGAATACAAAGACAGATATATGATGCCAAAAAGATGAACAAGAAGAAGCTTAAAATATCTTTGGAGGATACGATTCAATGAACTTGAACTCGCGTTTTTCAGATACCAAAAGAACTTTAAATTTACTTTTTTATGACTCTTATATTATGATGACTGTTTGCCGATAGAATGAACATTCTTGATGATAAAGGAATTGATTGAAATTATGTTAATTGAGTTGATTATTAATTTTTTTTTCTGATCCATAACACAGCCGAAATTAATGATTATTCTAATGTCGTCATGCTGGTCGTGAGATAAAAATAATATGTCCATTTTTTATGGCAACATCCCAATCATGTTCTTAGCATTTTGATCTTTTTCTCGAAAATGATGGCATTGAGGAAGTGAATATGATGTGAAGAACATGATGAAAACTGCTATTTAGGTAAAAAAAATTATTTTTGGTCACTTTTTTGGTAATTTTAAAAAAAAAGCGCGTGGCTTAGAACGCTTTTAGTAAACAATTTGTAAATATGAATGATTTTTGGCGGGAAAATGAAAATCCCATTGATCACCATTTTTTTGATCAAGCTTACATTTATATATCTTGGAATTGACTGTTTACAAAGGTTTCAACTGTTACCGCTGGATAATCCATATAAATGAACGACTGTCAAAACTATCTATTTACTACAGGTAATTCAATTACATAATTGACTTACATGTAAAAATTTAATAGCAAGCTATAAAGTGAATTTCATCCAGAAAATCCATCTCACTCAACAATATAATCGGATTTAGAAACTCACAGCTGAACAAGACACACATGTGCGTGTTCAAGTGAAAAATTTATGTAGTGAGAGACCGCATTTATTTATTTTGTCGAGTATTTTTACTCACTTGCTACTGCCATTGCTTCTTATTTTATTTGATGTTATATTTCAAGATCAGTGCCAAGATTATTTAAGAGATAAATCAATTCGCTTTACATTTCGTAAATTTATTTTCACATCGCGCGCGATCCCAAAAAGCACCGAGTGAGTTCAGTGCATTTATGTCTCAGCAATCAAAAATTGATTACTGGATATTCAAAATGATATTTGTAACGGTTAATTGAAATTCAAAATTTTGAGTAGAAATTTTCATTCGTAGCCAACTTCAAGTATGTTTACAAATGATAATAAAATCCAGTATGATAATAAAAATAATCCATCAAAGCTTATTTAGACTCTCTAAGATGCCTAGTTATTGGCAGCAGACCAACAGACCGATCAGACAATGCGTTGCCTTTATTAAAATGTGCTAAAATGACACAATACCTAAATTGCAAAACAAATTATTAAGCGTAAATAAATAAGCCATTTATGAGCTCAATTTGAAATAAGACAATAAATAATTGACTTGATGGTACGCCAATACACGACACCGACGACGATAATCATGATGATGACCATTTAAAAATTATTAATAAACCAAAATAAGCCAAGAGTATGACCAAGCGGAATGATGACATACTGCGATATTTATTTGAATGGTGAAATGTCTGACTCATGTAATGAAAGATTCATTATTTATTTGTATAAATGAAGTAATTTTGCTTGCTAAAAGATATCTTATACAAATAACAAAAATAATGCACTTGAAATGATTGTTTCATATTGTAAATTCAAATAAGAAGGTGAGGTGACGAATGATTGATGATTTAGCAAGTTAAGCTGAGTAAATGCATGCAAAGTATCACTCAATTAATTCTCAAAGTGAATTTTAATTGTCTTAGATCACACAATGAGTAAATAGGGGTGTATAAAATGCTCAGATTTCATTGAGGAACAGCTTGAGTGACACAAAGTAGATGACAATTCTGTATGTAATGCATACATAGTCCTAATGGATACCAAGCACTACGTGGCTTCCAATTGGCTGCCAATTAGATTATTGTGTGCTTGTCAGTGATAAAGCAGCAGCTGCGTAGTGGTTAGAGTGCCATCCTACCGACCCTAATGACCAAGATTCGATTCCAAGGAACGTCTAGTCGGATACGGGTGCTTTCCGTTGTTTCTACTAACACCAACTTGGATTGTGTATTCGTGACACACAAATTGTGGCTAAGTACATGTTATTGGTCTCTTACTAGACATGGATCCTAATGACCCAATTGGCACGTTACGTGATATAGTTCTTGTTGTCAACAGTCGTCAAAATTGAATAATTTGTTAAAGACATACGATACTTAAAAATACAGAACCGCTAGCCACAAATGTTAATATAAATCTTGAAACGTCAAGACATTAAAAACATGTACACTTAACAATGTTCAGGATTGTTTTATTTCATGTTCACTTAAGTGCTGTGAAGAGTAGTCAACGCCAGACAATGTGACTCAATAACTCTTTTTATTCGCAATTTGCAAAATGAATCAGATCTGAATGTTAAATGAGGTGAGGAAAAAATGATAATTTTTGCAAGATATTTTTAACCTAAAAGTCTCGTGGATGTTTTTATACATTTTTAATTGCCGTGATTCTTAAACAAATGTTCTTGGAAGATTAGAGATAACACCCATAATCATAAAGATAACATAATGAATATATTCTACTTGGAATTAATTATTATTAAGCACTAATAATCCTTTTTTATTAGAGATTTATCATTAAAATTCGGTTTTTTTAATTCAGTAGCTGGAAATGAGACTTTAAATCCGCAATTAATAAAGATTCTATGATGACATTGAAAACAAACAAGAATTTTGGACATTCTATATGGGTACTGTTGACATTTAGGATTTTTTTAATTCTTTCTAGAAACAAATTTTGAAAACTGACTATTATTGACATCTTTTTTTTAAGAATCCAAGACATATATTTTATTAGCTCTAAATGAAGCTAAAGTTTGAGTCCGAAGCTGACCAAATGTCAAGTGTATAACTTCTCGTAGTATCTCCAGATACCGCTAAATACACCGCTCAGGATCAAGTTTTGTTCCGAAATTAGAAGGTTAAGGGATAGAGTAAAAGACTATCCAAGCCACCTCATCTGAAGGGTGGCAACCCCTCAATCAGACTAAGGATGGCAAGGTTTACAATCGACCATTTCCGAAATCAACTTGTACAAAAAAAGCAACATAAGGTAAAAAGGACTGGAAGCCGCCTTAATTTAGCAGTCATGGATGATACGAAGGTACAACTTAGATTGGAGGTCGTTCACTCATTACGTAACGGTCTTACGAGGGAAGGCACGAGATTTTATTACGTCTAAAACCATCGTACTTTCATTACGTAATAAGTGAACAGCCCTTATCTGGTATACGTGATTTTGCAAAATTATTCCAATGTGAAAAAATTCAAAAAACCTCGATTAAATCTACCTAAAATTTATTCAGCATAGATTTATGCAAAAAAAAAATCTATTTTAATATTGCGCGAAAAAATCAATTCTAACAGCACCTGGATAGCAACATTCTATTTTATTTTATTATTAAGGAGTTCAAATGTCATTCTCACTATTATAAAATATCAATAGGAATATGAATTTTAACAATGTGAAGCTAACGGCTCCTTTGGTGAAAAGATGTTTAATTTTATGATAACTAATAGTTCAACTTAATTTAAAATTCAAAAGAACGTTATTAAAAAAAATTAATTTTTATTCTGTTTGTGGATCATTAAATTGATCTTTTTATATGCAGCCAATTAATGTCAATTCTTTGTTTAACTTGTGGATATTAGAGGCTGTCATAAAACGACCAAACCAATAGACGACAAGCTTGATCCTTCGGATTCTTTTTTGGCAAACTTTATAAAATAAACAGATTTTTTTTTATATCAAGAAGAATCGCACGCGTGTTCCTATATGCTATAAAGAGCGAATGAATCCGATTATCAACAGCGCATAAATATTTTAAAAATAGTCGATAGTAATTCAACCTAGTCAGTTGAGGCATATGTTCAGATGCTTGGAATTCAAGTAATTTTCATCTCTTTCCATTTCATTCATTCTCTCTTCTCAACAATTGTGCGTACTTTTCTCCGACCCAATCCGACGAATGAGGAGTAAACAATTTATGCTTAAAAATAAATTATGCCGATGACAGATGTAACACAGTAGCGTGTGAGATGAGCTTTCGAGTTTTAAATTTCACGTCATGCATCACCTTGAAAACTTACTTAGAAACTTTTCTTATCATGTCTACTGTGTGTACAAGCTATTACATGTCTCAACATCATCATTATTCATGTATAGTTAATGATAATAGGCTATGCCACCTGAGAGATTTTGTCTTGAGGAATTTGTTCCTCATTATATTTAATGGTGACGATTTAAAAGCTCTTAAAAATAACGACCAATTTTCTGGTGTCCCACCCTAGATTTTCATACTTTTTAATGTTATTTACATCGTTAATAATGTGAGTATAATGGATGAGGTGTGCATAACAAAAGCGGAGATGCAAATTCAATTACTATTCGCGATTAATTTCACATATTGAGGTCAATTACCAAGTGAAATTTTTGCCATCATCAAATGCATTCCTGTATCCACTTTTTCCTTCAATTTGCAACTTAATCTTTATGACCAACACGTTTAGCTATTAAATCTTCACTATTAATAATGAAATTTAAGTGGCGCCACAATAAATGAGTAAATTAATACACTGACATTGTATATTTAATCGAGATTTAATTAGCACATTTGTTTCTTGAATGAATACATGGTGGGAAAATAATTCAATAAACGTTGGACCGAGTAATCATTACGCATGATTTTATGGCTGCTGTTTGGATGAATCATGAACAGTTGAATAATCTGGATTAATCTTCTTTGACGTGTGAAATTGCCATACATTTCAATTATTTTCAGAAAATAATCAGGTGAAATGTTTGTCAATTAGAACTTACTGGAACTGTAGACATCACATCGTAGGCTTGTAAATGAAGGAACTTATCAGGTACACAATAACTGGATTAAAATATAACTAATTAACATCTTAATACTTTGAAAATTGAAAACAAACTAAAAATTTATATGAAGGGGCTAGCAACTATAAAAGGGGAAAATCAACTAATTTTAATTGCGAATACAATTTGAATATTTAACGACAGTTGAAATATTTTCAAGTATTATTGAACTACTACTAGGAACATAATTGCACAATCTAGGTATGTATCGCTCGGTAAATGTCAAATGTTTGTATTAAATTAAGCATGCATAATTGTAATTACAGCCTATTACAATTGAAATGTATACAACACAAATGTGTAAATCAAATGGCTAACTATATTGACTCGGTGCATTTATCTCAATTAAAAGCTTTCTCATCTCTTTTTTTTTACGACCAGCCTCACGTATCATCGAGGAATAATGTAAGTATAGATTGAAAGTACAGATTACGATAATTTGGATCAATTAACAATTTTATACGATTGGATAAACAAATGAACAAGATATAAATTGTTGTGGATGTCTGCAAATTTTATAAGCATTTACTGATCATATTTATTTCCATGATCGCAAGTTTTTAAAAGGAAAAACAAACAGAGATAAGATTAATTATCGTTAGAAAACGAAAGAGAAATATTATGATTATTTTAAACTTCTGGGAAAGTTTTCTTCTTTGCTTTCCATTTTTATTTTTTCATTGCTGTTGGGATGTAGACGATATAAATTTTTAGCGAAAATTGCCTTTTTGATTTCACTCTAATCTATAATTAATATACAATATTATTATAAATAATAATATGTTGATCAGTGTTATAAATTAAAGCGTGCGCTGGATCATTTATCAAGCTATTCATTGTACAATAAAACATCATATTCAACTTGAATTGGATTGTGAAACTGGTGTAGATCAGTCTTGGATATGAATTTGTTATTAATACAGGAATTGCGTTTGAGTTTGCATGTTTTTGACTTTTCCGAAGGCAATTTAAAGGCAAATGCAATTTTTCTGCTTTTACAAAGGCACAATCTTGATGAATTTCGTACATTTGCTATCCATGGCCAGTTCAGGTTCCATGTAACCGCCAGAAAAACTTATAAAAAAGCTATCCCTTATAGCACAAGTCGTGTAATCGATCCAAAATCTGGTACCAGACCGGCGTGACTATGATAGTAGGCCGGGTTGACTTTGACATCAGGCTGACGCAACTCAGCCATTAAATGTCACGAATCTGGAATACATCAGCAGTGTAGAGTCGGATCTTTGATCGATTAATCGATTTGTGACATTTAGGTATATATGCGACATTAGGAATCAACTGGATCATAAACTGACAAAGGGAATCTAAACCTAAATCAGCAAACAAAAGATCCAAAGAACTAACTTATATGTGCGTCATTCACAAATGAAAGCATTGAAAAGTACGTATAAGTCATCCACATCCGGTGCGAAACTTTTCTTTTATATCGTCATGATTGAAAACACATGCTAACAACTAAGCCGATAAAAGTTATTTTCTTCTAAGGAATCTTCTTTCCACGCTCTAGACATGAAACATTATCACATCGACCAACAACTTTTTCATCACTTCCATAAACTCCTACTTACATAGATCACTTGATTGTGATCATTAGGAATGTAATTATCAAATTATTATAGCAAATAAACAGTGTTTTTTGGCAAACTGATGACGTAAAACTTCAAACAAGTTGTGATATGAGGAATTTCAATTGTGCGTGAGTGTTTATTGGAAGTCAAAGAATATTATTCTACAAAAATAGATTCCTTTGTTTATTTAAAAGAAAAACTTTTTTAAGGAAAGGCGTTCATTGATTATTTCGAGGAGCAAACATATTTAATTACAATTATTTTTCCTCCCTCGAGGTGCTAAAAATTCGACAAAATCGTCACCGTCAGATGTTACAGCTCATTCGTATTTCAAGTTCATTACTGTGCGATATTTTTATACATTCTGTTGTAGTTTTAATTCAAATACATTAGCTCTGTAACACAACAATTTAGTTTATTTTAATCTGTTTGAATATCTATAGCTGACTATGTACTGTATGTACATAGAAATAAAAATATAAGTTATGTTGGCGTCTCGTATTCTCTTCCTTTGTTTTATTAATTAACTACAGCCAACAATTGAAGATGCGAGCACGTTCTATTAATAATTGAAACTGTAAATGGACCAGCATATTCTGGTTCATACTCATGCTTATGATCTTATTTATGAATGAAATCGTATTTTTGGGGTACGATTAATTTTGGGCACAATTTTGTTTTGATTTTTTCTGTGATGTTACTAGACATTATCTCTAATCAGTAAGGCTTGATATTGTTTGCAAAAATTAGATCTTAGTTTATATTTCCTAACAGGCAAAGAACATTGTTCAGAAAGACCCCTACGATACCGTAGCCTATTAGCGATTAGAATCTCACGTTGTGTAGTCAAGGTATCAATCGGGAATCTCGGATAGAAACAAGTCAAAATTTAAAGTCGAATTTTTCCATCAAAACTCAAATCCACTTTTGGATCTGATTCTAGTTAGTAAAATGTCGCAATGTAGGCATTTTGCGAATCCTTGTCATATCGATAACACTCTACCCGAGCATCACAATATCGCCTTTATATGGCTCGATACTCCTGATTCCACTCTGCTTAGTGACTAAGGCTGGATTACGTCTAAATAGACGCAAACTGCTTTTCATCTGAACCAATGAATACTGACAAAAACTGACTTTAGAATTCAAAGGTATTAAGACTAAGACACTATACTAATAGCATAATCAAACATCATCGGCTGAAAACTTCAAAGATCACAAGCTAACAAGCTAGGACAGAATTAGTAAACAAATAATTTTTCTTTCTAAAACTTCATCAATTTACGATTGTAATCTCTACTAAAGTTCTGCATGTTAAACACAAGTTTACACAAATAAATAATTTTCATAAACAAGCTTGTCCAAGACCTTAGTCAATGCCCCAATGAAAAAGCAATAAAACGGCAATTGAATCTCTCAAATTTCAAAAACTGCCGCTAGCTGGGTGGCATTAAGTGATGTTTAGTTTTTATATTTCAAGTTCAGTATCTTGAACTTTAGTTCTATTCATAGCTACTTGTCTTCACATGCCTCCGATTTTTCTCTTTCTTCTTAGAATTGAAACGTAATTTCAATTGGAAATAGATTATAAAAATAAAATTTATTGAACACGGCGCTCTAGTTCAATTTATGTGGAACTTCCTAGCCAATTCAGTTCAATAAATTTTTATGAATTTTGAATAATAATCACATTTATTGCTGTTTTTCTTTGGTTCTCAATAGATAGCCCGAGCGGCACATTACGGTGAACGATACTTTTCAAAGTGAACAGGCTTTGATGGACTGGACATGTTATTAGAAGACTTGTAGAAGCTTCATTCAATAAGTTCTTCAAATCTGACTTTATAGATCAGTGTTGGGCAACTTATGTGCCGTAGGACACTTGTGTGCTGCCAGCAATTTATGGAAATGCCATTAATCGTATGCCGTTTTCGGTTGAGGCTTAACATCAAGGTGTGCCGCGAAAAGTAAAATGTCCATTACTGTTGTAAATGGTAAAAGAGCTTGTGGACGATCAAAAAACTCGTGGAAGGAAGCTGTCGATAGAGACAGTTTAGCAATGGATGTTGGTGATTGGCAGACGGAAGCCAGCTTTAGTTCGTCATCTGAAGCAGGCCATGGATCACAACTAATCTGTTCGGCCAGAGAAGTAAGGTGGTAAACGCTAACTTTCCGTCACGGTGTCATTAGGGACAACTCGCAAGTTGTGCCGCTCGACGTACCGCAAAATCAAAAAAATTTAAATTTTTCTCATCTTTGTGAGAAAAAATTATAAGAAATAATATGAAATTTGACATTCATTAAGTTTATTAGTGTGGCAGATCATAGTCATTATATGCCTTTTGATATGTCTTGAGCTAAAATACATAATAAATGTGATTTATGGCGATATAAAGACAAAAAAAAATATTTTTCATTTTATTATGTTTTAAAGAATATTTTTTCCTAGAGGGAACAAGAAGCTGTACCACAAAAAAAGAGAGCTGAATAAGAAATATTTAGCATAAGAAGAAGAGTTGTGAATGGGAAGCACAAGATAATGCGATGAGTGATCGACTTTTATATGTTTCAATTCCATGTCTTTTGAATAAAATCGCAAAAAATTACTGCAGATATCTTTTTTGTCTCCCGCAAAGACGGTTCTATATAAAAGACATAACTACTTATACTTAATACTGTATTTCTAAAGATACTGATCCTTTGGAATGAATAAAAAAAAGTTTAATTCAACATTTATGTTTATACGCTTTAAATTTGTGATAATGAGCTCATTTAACTCTGCTTTATTCATGATTATTGCTATTTTGTTTATTGTCTGAATGTACGGAGCCAGTTCTTAGCTTACTTTCTCAAACTTACCGACTTCTTTATTCACATTTTGATCATTTGTCTTGAACATTTACCAATTATGGAAATATGTATTGATTTGATTTCTTTTATCTAATTTGGGACGTTTAATTATGACGTCTAGTATCCAATAAGACACAAGTGAAGAAGGCTCTGTCAAGGCTTCCTTCACGGATTCATGCCCGAGTGGCATAAAGCAGTAAATCGCATTTTTGTCATAAAAACGGGTGGAAATCTATGGTGATGTTATGGTCTCTATTGTGAATTACATAAAGAGACACTTAACATTCCCTAGTGACCAGCACATGCTATACACTTGCTAAAAGCTGACTGCAGTTAACTTGCAAATGTTTGATGGTTCTAGTCCACAATCAAAATTTACTTAGGAAGCAGGATGCAAACTTATTGAATAAAATCACCATTTGGATGGAATAGACATCATTTATGAACGACTTAATAGCAAAAAATTTTGTATTGATGATGGGATTTTATTGCTTTTGTAAGGAACATCAAGGTGGGATCTTTATAGTCCAAAGCGTGTGAATTATTAAATGTATCATTGGACATGATATCAATTTTTCAAATCTAGAACATTTACAAGTAATAAACTTGAAAATATTGGACATCACATCAACTAGATCGTTAAAGTCTTAAGAGCTCATAAAATACATAAGTTTATTTGTCACTGAAGGTCAGCGTTCCGTTTATTGTTTCCCACAATTCTGTAAATGCGTCTTATGTATTTATCACGTTAACGCTAAGTAAGTACCTAATAAAAGCTATCATGATAATCATCGAGACTTAAGAGATCATCGACATGGAACGCATAATTAATAAAACGGCTAATTAGAGTTTTAACACAAAGTCTCTTACGTGTTTGACTGCTTGTGGCAGTGGTGGACAACCTGTGTGACGCGACACACTAGTGTGACTCTATAAATGTTTAGAATTGCCATAAACTGTTTGTCGTGTTCGATTTCGGTCAAGGGTTACCACCAATGTGTACCGCGACACACAGGTTGCCCACCACTGGCTTCTACATATAATCTCATTAATTCATTTAGTCTATAAATCATGTAAAAAATATTTTTTCAGCTTCTATGCTAATTTACTGTCATGCTGCGTTAAAATACTATTCACACATTAAATTAATATAAATTTGTTGTAAATCATTCATCACTTGACATTTAATATTTATCTGCGTTCCGCACAATTCAAATCATCTTCCCATTTATAGCTGTAAGCTTACTTGCTTCTAGTAACTTTGTCCTTGCTAATCGACCCATTTTGATTTAATGGACTACAAAATTATTATTTTACAACTTTTCTTAATTGAAATCGCACAAAAAGTTGGCAATAAAAAATTTGTTACAGTAATTAAGACATTAGTTAGACTGGAAAATATTCAAATAAGGCAGGAACTAACTATAAAATTACAATTTGCTTACGTATTTAGTTGAAAATTAATCGATTTGAATAAATTGTAGAGTAACAATGAAATTAAGAGGTGGGTAAGGCAGTAAGTGCCAAGTGAAAATAGTTTTTCAAGCACGTAATCGATGCTTTCATTGGAATGTCTTGTAAAACAATGAAAAATGATTTATAAATTGCAGTTTTATTTGTAATAATAGATTCTATCTGCATATTCACATATTGATGTAATTGCGATAAAATGCACATAGTACTAAAAATATAATTTTCATCATTCTATGCCGATGAAATCAGCTGTGTATATTTATACATTTATACTAACATGTTAGCTCATAGATGACTATGACTGACTATGAATTTTCATCAAAATCCGGGTTATTCTTGTAATCAATAAATTTATCGGATCTTATCGGATAATGGATTTAAATGGTTATGACTATTTGGACATTTTCGAGGAACAGGCGTGAAATATTCTTAAATTATGATTAATTGAAATGATATATCTATGGTAAGCATGTCGATGATAGAATTAATGCCTTAATGTTTCATGTCGGTAAATTACTGGGAGGCTGTGTGATTTATTAATTTGTTTGTATTTAAGGAAAATTCTTGTTAATAGGATTGGAGGAATTTAGAGTGCCTCAAGTAATAGGTAGGGTAAGTGGATGTTGTAAATTTGATGTAATTCGTGATTTAAATTGACATTTTCTTGTGTATATTCAAATACATTTCAAGATAACATGTAAAGTCAAGGATAAACAAGTCATGCCAATTATGTCAATTTTTTAGGGCTTGTTCGGATAGCTTTTTGCATAACATCCATATATTTAGATAAGTTAAATGAAATGTATGATTTAAGAGTTTACTAAGGCCTGAACTTTACCAAGGCAGAGCTTAAAGTCTCTTTGTTCAAGCCGATTTGACTACAAAATTAATTGATTGTCTATTTAGGAAGATCTAGTCGACTTGAATCGACTATTCCATACAAAATTTGAGTCGACTTCAAGCTCTGGGTCGTCCATCTGCAGGTTTTGACGCTACACTAGCCCAGAAAGCACACAACGTAGAAAAACATGAAAATTCAGCTCAAATTAGCGTAATTTAAGGCCTTTAGGTTAGATTAGATTATATCCGATCTCAAGACAAAGTTTAGGAGAGAGTCAAATCGGGCTGGATTCCAATTTTCGGCCATTTCTACTGAGAGTGCCTTTCGATTAATGTGCTGCTAAGTATAGTTTGACAAGACTATATAGATTTGTATAGTTACACCTGTGATTGATACTCGATGGATATGAACTAGTAATCAAATATTGAAAACTTTATGTAAATCGAATATTGAGTATTAGTGAACCATCTCGAACGACTCAAGCTCACAGCCTTAAATTGTTTGATTCTCGGGCAAAATGTCGCAATTGCATTATCAACTTAATGATGCTATAACTCTTAAACTATAACAGATAGTATAGACATATTACATATCGTTGGAATTGACATCCAAAATGCTATCTATTCATGCAACTCTGAACCGGTTCAATCGGTTTAAACGGTTCAAAAACCGGTTCAAAGTTGAAAAACTAAGAATTTTAATAACTTTTTCAAAACTCAATGAAAATCTTTGCTTTAAGGATCATTTTGAAGCCTTTTAAAATGCTCACAACTTGTAGGAGCTAGATTTTTGATTTTCGACTTGTGACGTTATTTATGAACCCTCAAATGTTGTAAATTTGACAACTAATAACTCATGAGCCGTAAGTAATACAGTATTGTTGCATATCTTAAAAAATTGCATTTTGATACTACTTTTATGATATGAAGACATATTTAGGATATATTTGGAAGTTTTGACACAAATTGAATACATGTGATTTATAAGCACTCACAAATTAACATTTTTATTAAAAAATGTCCGAAAACCAAGTTGTTTCTAAATTTTTTTTCTTTTAACATAGAAAGCATTGAAATTGCTTTAAATTGAAGTATTAAGTGATTTGGGTCCATCCATCAATGATGTCAAAAAATAGTTTTTTACATTATTTGCTCAATTTTTCGAAAGTTTTTAAGAATCCAAAAGCAGATTCATAATCAGTATTTAAAAAACTATCCAACGATGTATCATATTGTATATTTCAATGGACTTAAAATGATTATTTTTACAAACAAACTTTTTGAACCGATTTCATTGTTGTTGTTGTTGTAAAAAAATTCGAAAAAATATTTTTAAATATTTAACCATTTTAAAAGCTAGAATTATAGCATATGATACATCGTTGGATAGGTTTTTAAATACTGATTATGAATCTGCTTTTGGATTCTTAAAAACTTTCGAAAAATTGAGCAAAAAATGTAAAAAACTATTTTTTGACATCATTGATGGATGGACCCAAATCACTGAATACATCAATTTAAAGCAATTTCAATGTTTTCTATGTTAAAAGAAAGAAAATTTATAAAAAACTTGGTTTTTGGTCATTTTTCAATAAAAGTGTTAACTTATGATTGCTTATAAATCACATGTATTCAATTTGTGACAAAACATTAAAATATATCATAAATATGTCTTCATATCATAAAAGTAGTATCAAAATGCAATTTTTTAAGATATGCAACAATACTGTATTACTTACGGCTCATGAGTTATTAGTTGTCAAATTTACAACATTTGAGGGTTCATAAATAACGTCACAAGTCGAAAATCAAAAATCTAGCTCCTACAAGTTGTGAGCATTTTAAAAGACTACAAAATGAACCTAAAAGCAAAGCTTTTCATTGAGTTTTGAAAAAGTTATTAAAGTTCTTAGTTTTTCAACTTTGAACCGGTTTTTGAACCGTTTAAACCGTTTGAACCGGTTCAAAGTAGCATGAATGGATAGCATTTTGGATGTCAATTCCAACGATATATAATTTGTCTATACTATCTGTTGTAGTTTTAGAGTTATAGCATCATTTAGTTGATAATGCAATTGCGACATTTTGCCCGAGAATCAAACAAATCCTCCTTGACGGAACCTACTCCATTTGTGTCGCTCGGGTATCAACCCCTGATCGGAATAGAGTTCACGATCTATTAGCCAAAACACAAATATAATGTGATTTATACTACATTGTATTATTGTTCAGCTACTATTAACATTGGTCAAACATCAAAACACCCAGAAATTGAGTATTTATATGCTTTTGAAAATTTTACCCCAGAGGTCAATCAAATAAATTGTGATTTATTTTAAATAAGAGAAATCGCAAATTTATGACAATAAAATATTGCTATTTAATGGGTGGTCGCTCCTACTAACAGTAAAAACCTTATAGAATGGATGGGATGTTTACATCATCAAAAGCCAATTTTCTATAAATTATATTCTATGAAGAGTCTAGCGAAACTTTATATTTCTGAGGAAATATAAATCCTCTTACCGTCTTAGTAATAAAAAATATAAAAATGCGGGATAATGGAATATAAAGTTTAGGTATTGCTGATAACATTTCAATAATATATTTATGGGAAAACATCTTGGATAGAACAAGATATTTATCATGTTTCTGATATGAATTATGATACAAGTTATTTGAGAATGGAATCAAGGACTCGTAATTTATGTATCGGACTAGATTCTCGATTTTGATCTATCAAAAGAATTCAGTTTTTACGACTTTATACTCAATTTGATTTAATTTGTCAACATTTTTTTGGCTTTTAGTGTCAAAACATTTGTAGCTTATTAAAATATTTTGTTTAACGATCTTTGATATTCGTGAGTAGCAGCTTGAGTGCTTTGTGGCTTGATTCACAAATTGCATTTATGGCTTCGACCATATTTGGAGCGTTATTAAGAAAGTTTTGAAGCTTAGCCTAAATGACAAAGAATTAAGTTAGTCATTTATAATTTTATAAGCAATAATTCTTGTAAGGAGCTTAGAAGACGATGACGAAAATTTAGAATGGCATCACGTAGCACCTGAATATTTGTTTTGATTTTTAAAATTAGAATATAGAAAATAAGATGACTGGACTTGACTTTGACTTTCTTGACTGGGACGCACGTGGGCAAATTACCGCGCGGAGATATCTAAAGACCGTTCTATCGTTCGAGAACCAGCTTCTGGCAGTTCGGAATGTTAGGAAAATAAGATGAATCCAATTTAAATTTCCCAAGAGGACAACTTGACGTGGTGTCTAGTTAATAACTGGACGTACTGAGTGATCTAGTGACCTAGTTAAGCAGGCTGATGATAGAGACAATGTAGCACTGGGTATTGGCAATTTAGCTAGGAGAGTTCAGCCTGTCATAGAGCCAATTTTAGACGTCATCTAGGAGATGCCGTTGATCACACCTGCTCTGTTCGGCCAGCAAGTTTTCATTCGGGTTTCTGTGGTCTTGAACAATTCTCTATTGTACAGTTCTCTATTGGCAATTGTACAGCTATATTTAAATTGATATCATAAAAGCTAGATTTCCATTTTTAGATCCAGTTCTATTGATAACAAAAGTCAAAATGAGTTATATTCCTAGACATTTGCTAGACTGATTAACGAGTTTTGATCAGATTCTATATGATATCTACATCCATCCATATCATCGAAAAATTAGCAAATTCACGCTCCAGAAAGGAAATTTCCATAAAATGTAAATGTCGCACATTTTATCAAGAATGAAATTTAAATATTAATTAGGTTCCTTTACTCAGCATGTGTTAACAGCATATTTCTAGTTTTATTGATTTCCATTAAGAAGTTTTATTTGCTACTAAAGTATCGAATTACTCATCTAAGCATAGTCAAGTAATTAAAGTTAAAATTGAAATTAAGTTATTAAATGAATTTATTATTGTAGTTATAGGCATGACAAGTTTTAGAGACAATAAATCAATTCGATTCCAATTTTTTCCTGTAATATGCAAATTTACAGGTTGTAATTAATCAATTAATCAAAATATTTGAATGTGAAATGTACGTAATTCATAACTTGTTTATTACCAATTTGCTATTTTTAAAGCCTTTAATGTCGTCATTGAGTCTTGAATTTCAAATATTTTTCATCTCTCAGATGTTTCTTTTAATACATTTTTATTCATCAAAGAATGAATGAGAAAATAGAAAATTTCTTTAATCCTCAATCCATCACTTATCATTCACATGCTCATTTCAGGTCTGTATACCGTAAATCAAATACTCTATTCTTCCTCTTATTCCTCTCAGCTTTTTTTAAATAAATATACACAGATCAGATGCTTGCATTTGATTAATAAAATAAATTTTTAAGCTCTTGAAATGTTCAAATGTTTTGCTGACGTGAATCCCTGACCATGCATTTCGGCTTCTCTTCATTATGAACGTAAAAGAAAAACAAACTTTACTTTGCGATATTCGAGGAATTTTGTATATTATTTCAAGCAGAGTTGTCATGAGAAAAATTCTTTTGAAGAACTTTTATTTATGACGTACGTCAAGGAAATGGAATTTATGGCCATGATCTTCATCTGAGTCCTGATTTGTGGGCGTTCATTTATTAAGTAATACTCTTATGGGTGTAGGGTAAGGATTCTTTAAACCGATACCTTCCTAGTCTCGGTCTCGGAATTTGTCGACTTTGAAGGATTCTCTTGGAGTCCGGTATCAGTGTCGGTCACGAATATTATAGCATAAAATCGAGACTTCGGAAAACTCTAGAGAATGCCCTGTTATGTTAATCCAGTGAGCACGCTCTTTTAGGCAAATATGCTCATTGTCTGTTAGCGGATGAATCGAACTACCCATAGAAATTTCGTTTCGGAATAAGAAAGGAGGGTGTATCATGAGATTCTGTGAAGACAACCCGAGCAGCACAATTAGGTTAAAAACCAGTTTAAAACCTATCGTGTGGTGAATCCCACCAATAAAATGAGTCGACATTAGCCGACACGTGAACATCAGGGTGACTTTGTGTCTTACCGTTAATACGGCGACATACCTGTTCCCTAAGGTTGAACACACTGTGCTGTTCGGGCAGTTTCTTAACATTTCACATAAAAAAGTTCTATTTTTAACAATCTACGTGACTTGAAGACATGATGACCCCTTACCACTTACTTTTTAAGTAGTTCCAACTGAGACACATTACATTAGACGAACAACAAAGGAGAGGATATGAAAACAACCTTTCGGTCTCAATTTATATTCAGACAATATCTCAAATCTAAATCAGAATTATCTGACAAAAAAATGTCTGAAGCTCAACAGCTTGAAAGAATGCTTGAATTTAATCTTGATCTGTTTGTTCAATCACATCACAACTCTGCCTTAATTTAAGTCAAATTTCTAACATGTTTTCACTAATTGAAAATGAGATAAAAATAATTCAATTTTGTGTTTACATTTTTTTTTGGCAAATCCCGTCGTGTGAATGCAAATGATGCGATTTTTACAGTCGAAATGCTTCTATGTCAAATATTTTTTGTTTAAAAATTGTTGGAACGTCTCTGCGGTGTGCAAATATTTTTTTTTGTTTTGTTTATGGCACACGTGATAATTGCTGCAAATTAGTATGATGAAAACTGGGATGCTGCTGCTGTGCTTTTAAATTAAAGTATTGAATAACAAAAATGTGTTTTAAGGACATGTGGCCCGAGCTACATTTCGAACTGGCAGAAGTTCTCGAGGGATAGACCCGTCTTTAGAGGTTCTCTCCGCGCGGCAATGGGCTCACTTGCGCCCCAGCCAAAGAAATAAGTAAGTATGCCCGAGCGACACAAATGAGGAAGGATCGGCCATGGAGCATTTAAGACTCTACAAACCTCTTTTATTAGCACCAAATGGAATCGATCTATTTTTGGCAGCCATATGGACGCCAAGAGTTCATAGGATTCCTGTGTGAGCAACGATGTAAAAATGCTTGAAATTAGAAACTGCCAAAAGTTATCTAAAGACACATCCAGCTTTCGACGAACTCTAAATGCAGCATTAGGTCATCGTGAGGCTTCGCCAAGGAAGCAAGTAAGTATATGAACGACAAACGAATGCGGCTTTTACTAGGTATTAACAAAAGAGGTTTAGCGGAGCCTTAAAAGCTCCATGACGAAGCCTTCTTCATCTGTGTCGCTCGGGATGGATTGGCGAAAAAGTCATAAATTTAACAGCACTAAAAATAAACATTTTACTAAGAAATTCAAACCTTTTTATGGAATTCTCTTATTTTACGCCAAAAAAAAGGTCAATTGATAAAGTCAATGTGAAGAGGCAGCAGAAGCTAAAACAAAAATTCGGAAGATTGAAAAACGAAGAATTTTTGTATATCTTCAAAAAAATTGATTAGGTAGATGATGTCATCCAAAAATATGGTAGTAAGATCGCGAGACAGAAGACTTTTTTTTGTGTTTAAAGGAATCTTGCTACAATCCGTGACCTTCTAAGCATTATCTCATTTCCACTTTATTCTCATTCTTCATTTGCAGAATTCCCACAGATAGATTGTGATATGACGATTCTCTATTATTTGTCTAGCTAGATATAAATAGTAATCTAATCTCTTGATAGAATGAAACATTCAAAGATGCTTGACATAAGAAGAAGGAGAAGCTCTATCAATTTAAAAGAAGATAGTCAATAAAGCAACATTTAGGGAAAATGTATATACATTGTATTTAATTGACAAAATCTCTTGTGAATTTTTCTCTGTTTACAGTTCTGCTCAATTCGTTGATTCATTGATGGAGGCACTTATCAATTTACCATGTCATCATCATCACTCAAATATATTTTTAGCTTGGTTTTTTCGTGCTGTTGCAATTTACAGCACAGTTTGTTATTTTATTTTGGGAATTTATAAGTTCGATGGATTCAAAGTTTAAGTGGACATAGAGTTATGGACATACTGTAATTGATTTTAATCTTGAAAGTCTTGTGTTGAGTCTTATGCAACAGAATTTAATTTTGAAGCAGTTGATCTCATTTGTTTTGAAACACAAAACATGGACGATAAGATGTAAGATGCTCATTGGAAGGGCTGGTCTAAAGAGTCATTCAAATATTATGTATTACTTGAATTTGTTTGTTCAGAATGATCCTTTTGCTATATTTTATCGGATGTAAATCCAGATGTAAATCAGTAAAATGCGCCTCTATAGACATTACATCAATTACTCCCTATTTATTCAGTATATTCTCTCTTGTTTCCTTAACTATCATTCGCAACACTTCAATTAAGCATCGCATACATATCCGCGAATGTATAGTAGCTGCTCCGTCTTAGCTACATAATAAATAAAACATTTTTCGTCTCTTCATTCACAATTGTTTAATTAGTGGACGATGATAACTTAATAGATGAATGGATGGACAGATGAATGCGTAAAATATTTTAGTTTCTTTTGCGGCAATTATCAGAATAATAGTTTGTGTCGTATGGAAATTCAATCATTTGCAAATATGTTGTTGTCTTTATTGAAGGAGGAATTTCAGCGATGCTGAACAAAGAAGTCATAAAAATGATAGAATGGGGTCACAAAACTCGGGTCAATTAAAGTCGATTTGTCTAAATTTTGTTGCAAATTTAAATTGATAAATTCACAGTGCAAATAAATTGCTTTTTAAACTTTTGAAGTCGATGACAAATGTGATTTCACATTCGAGTCAGCATAAAGTAGAGTTTGACAAGTGCCATTTGGTCGATATATTCGGATCGATCGCGTTCTTCAATTTGTTTTTAACTGCCAAAAATATAAATAATTTCAATCAATTTAAATACACTGTAGCACGAGACTTGATTCTTGCCTATCAATGTTTTGAAGTTTAAGGTCAAAAAGTCCCATTAAACAATTAAAAGCATTAAAAGATTCAGAAGCTATGATGTGGAACATTATTTGACACATTCTTTGTTGAAAAACAGACCGAATCTTATTCCTGTTCCACAATTCGCTTTGCATTTTTGTGAATGGTTAATTCTGATGAATCCATTAATATTTTATACTTTATCCTCCAAATCAGACAGATTTTCTTGTTCTTTATGTCAGCTGCAGCCACAAAAGATTCTATCGTTAAATTGTATATTTGCATAAAAAACGAGATTGAGTTTCATCTTTATCGAGCTGCTCATAGATAATCTAAGCAAATATCAACTTATTCTTGACATCGTTTTGCACTTCTGCTGTCTTTTAAATTCTTAAATGAAAATATTCGGCTACGTTTGTGTTTAATAATGAGTTTAAAGCACATCATTGGAATTTAGTCTTTTGGAATGTATGGTTTATGACAGTTTATGATTCTGAACAGGATGCCTCGAGTAGGTATGTTAAAGACAAAAGTGAAGGTTAGAATTAGACATGAATATGACATTAAGCTGGCATTAGTATGAATATTCATAATTTAACTAGGGGGCTGTTCAGTTATTACGTAGCGCTCTTAAAGGAGGGGGTAAGTAGTTTGAGATTTTGTTACTCCACTGTACTTATTGCACATTCCACATAGGAACAGTAAGTACACTGTAATTACCATACAGGTACATTACAGGTACAGTAAGAATAGTGAGAACAGAATTTTTCATGGCGGCACAGTGAGAACATGGCAGTACTGCACGAGTGTAATCTCAAAAGTCGATTTTCCTCGTTTCGGAAAAAGAACGAAGTCAAGAGATCAACAAAATCTAAATTAGTGAAATTTTGTGACAACGCCATTCATTGGTATTTGCTTGAACCTGATAAAAATGTCCAAAAATAATTAAAATAAGAATTATTAATTTCGCACTCCTTTGGACAAGAATCATGCGAATAGTAACTCAAAATAGTCAACATCTGTAAACAGAGTCTAATAAGATCAGGAATTCCTTAAATCAACACCTTCAATGCATACAAATAAATTAAAAATCGTCCTTCAAAGTCATTTAAATCAAGCAATAAAAAAAATTCGCACATTTTGGCACAACAGTCATGTCAACATATATCCATTTATGGTAAATTTAAGTCAATTGACAGTTGAACAAAACAATCCTTTATCCAGCTTCTCTCGTCACATTTAAAAGTCAGATAACAGAATTACGAGATCTCAAACAGAACAAAAAAACAATTTTAATTGCTCAGCGTGGAGAAATAGCACGAATGCGCTCAACACCTCGTTCATATTCATGAATTCATATTGAATATTTTTTCTATATCTGCTGATGATATCAGAGATTTAAATAAAAATGAATATTCCTCCTGTCGAGTAGTAGTGGCTACGTTAATTCAATCAGTAACACATTTTGAACAAATTTGATTGTTGATAACATTGATTGGACAATAAAAACGACGTGTGTGAGCTGATTGTGTTGTGAATAAACGAGATAATGGATGGAATGTAATTTTGGTTAAAGGAATGACTCAATAATTACAATTAGTGACTTTACAGCTGATGGTTCTTATTTGACAACACACGAGACACGCTATAACTAGTTAGGAATATTAATAGCTTACATAGTTACAACAAATATGTAAATGATACTTTTTGAAAATATTCAATCTAATGAGTTTGAGCTAATCCGATAATTTACTACTTTGAACTGTCAATTATGTCGGAGATACATACTTATAGTTTTTGTTTATCATTTGATTGGCTGTAAAGCGTTTGGAGTCGACTGAATTACTCGAATAGCACAAGTCAGTTAATCGATCCGAAATTCCGAAGCCAGCACGACGTGGCGCTGGCAAGGTGCTGGATTCAATTTAAGTCTGCCACTTTAAAAGCTAGTCTGGAAAGATTTCTGATAATTGGCAGTAACTCCGGCTAATCTGGCTCCAGCCTATCCGAGGTGTCTTCGACCAGTTTGGAAAGACTCTGGGCAAGATGGGTTCAGTTTAAGTAAGGCATCATGCCAGAGTTTCGGTGGATTGACCGAAATCCCGCACGATTGACCAGAGTCACGGCAGATTACCCGGAGTCCCGCCAGATTGGTCGAAGTTACACCAGATTGCCCTTAGACTCTGATGTCGCCGCAATTAAACTGAATCTAGCACCAAGTCAGAGTTATGCCAGCCTAGTTCCGGAATTTTAATCGATTAATAAATTTGTGTTATTCTTAAAATTCATCTAAAGTTCGCTAATTAGGAACACTTCAATCTAATGTGAATGCTCTGGCAAAAATTTGTTTCCAAGTCATTTGTTTCAAGCACCTTGCACATTTCGATACCGAAATATGGAATTACGTCAATCAATAAATTCTTTTATTATTTGCAAAAATTGGAAAATCTATTACTTCTGCTTTACGATTTCCTTTTGATTCCACGAATAGAATCGTAAAATTCCTCATTTTGATATTTATGCACGTAAACTTTTTGCAGACTTTATTGCAAAATGATCTAATTAAGTATTCATTGAGGAGATGTTTTAAGCGTAAAGCACTCATTCATAAATTGCTTTTCCAAATAATAAACAAAGTATGAAAAATTTCATAATTTAGCCTGAATCATGACTTTTCAGTAAACAAAAAAATTTATGATTTAGCTCCAGGGTCATTGGATATTTTTAGATGAGAAACATTTGGATTAAATGTAGGAATTAATATTGATTTTAATCGAATTGTCCTACTTCAGCAAAAAGCTTGTTTATTTTAAAATAAATGTGAAAAATTCAATTATGAGGAAAATCATATGAAGGCAGAAGTGATACTTGATTCATCCGAACTTTCAAGGTAGTTAGAAAATTGTAGGAATTTGTTTAATTTTTGTAATTAAATAAAGATTTTTGAAATCTGAATATTTTGCGGAATTCTTTACTAAGAAGCATACCGAGGTGAAATGACATCAGTGCCCGAAATTGTTGGCTTTACTTGCCAAAGATTCTGGATCTAATCCCAGGACATGTTAATTTTCGAAGCTCTTTTTCGATTTCACTGGTCCGCAGTGGTTACGAAGCTCAGTTAAAGCTGTGATTGCAAGCTTCAAATATTATATTCATAAAGGTACCGAGCGACATAAATTTAGCAGGTTGATTTAAAGATCCCTCGAGCTTAGTCCTCGAGGACGCCCAAAAAGTCCTGTTGACAGAGATTCTTTGGCTTGCCAGGCACTCGGGAGCCAACTCATCTTAAATATACTAGATTAGCATGCTTGTGAGCGTTGCTCTCAGCCTACTCTGATCTTGAGAGCACGCTCTTTGCCTGCTGTGGAAAATTGCAAGAAGTAGCCACCGATAGGGCAAATTTTGGGAAGCATCTGAAGGAGGCATCAATCTGATGGACCACAATTGATCTGCCCGTCAAGCGAAGTAAGTTTGATGCAGCAAGCGACCCTCAAAAAAGCAAACGATTGAAAATATTTCAAGTCACGTGTTGTTCATCAAATTGTTCATAAATATTCAAATTTAGAAATTTTAATCCTATTTGTACAAAATCTATTAACTTTTTTTTTGTTGCGAATATTCATAAAATATCTTCGAATATCAATTTATCACGACGAAATGTTTAGCTGACAAATTTGTCGAAATAAAGGCTTAATCATTTATTGGATTTTAATAAATTAAAAGAATTTTAATAGTTTATTTCTGAGTGTACGAAAAATGGAATCAATATGCTGGTTTAAGTGGCAATATTTAAATTTTATTGATGCTCATTTACAGCACAGCTGCTTTACGATTATTACTTTACATGTGTTTATATTAAGGATGGTGCTGGATGGAGAAAAATTATTAAAAATGCTGTTCTTCACACGTAATTACATTGTGAAACTTCACACTTTTTGATCTTCCTGTTAGAAAACTATTTGCTGTGAATTTTGTTGATGTAAATTTCCTCCGTTAGTTCAATGACATTGGAAATTACATCAAAAAACATTTTTATCCGCTTCTATATTTCATTGTCAATTAAAACTGTTTAGTATCGTTTGACTGGAAGCATTTGTTATTTATCCCGAGTGGACACAGCTAGTTAATGTCTACTATTAGACATGATTCAACTAGCCATTTATTTTGCCAAAAATATACACGACAACGTAACAAGACATTAACGAGACTTTAACTTGACACATGGAAAGTTGATTTCTAAAGAAATTTGTGTGAAACCATATACTTCACAAGTGCAAGCAGAAATTACAAATAGAAATTTGTGTGAAACCATATACTTCACAAGAGCAATCAGAAATCACTTTTATAAGAGCAATTTTTTTCTGAAATTTTTTGTAATACATTTATATACAATGAATGGTGTGCACTTAACGACTTTTGTCAAAGTGCAATAGTTAGTTACTATGTGACTTGCTAAAATGTTTTCATGGTAGTTACGAACGTGTAATTCTGCTTTTTCCCAAAATAATTTAATTAACAAATGTCTTCATATCAGCACATAAAATTATTAAGCAAATTTTGATTTTTTCATGTACGTTAAATGGTTATGGTTAACTAGACATTAACTATACATAAGTACTGTACATATGTCTAGTTAAATGGAACGTTCCAAAAATGTCATTAGTCTCAGATACGGTTAGTTACATAGGCTAGTTTATTGGAAAGTAACCAGCCATTGATAGTCAAGTAAATGGCAAGTCTTTAACTAGATGCCTGTCCACTCGGGTATGATTCATTACAAATGAGTACCTCACATCATAAATAACATCAAGACCTTTCAGGGTCACTGCCAATTTTAATTAGAGTACTTTGATTAAGAATTTTATGAACTTGCCATATGAATTAATAGAAAAAAAAGTAAATTGACGCTGCTGTACATTAATGTGTTCTTGATAAGTATTATTGCGGGAATTTCGTGATGGAACTATTTTTGGAATATGACGCTATCAGGTACGTAGCCTGAAATTCGCTTGAAATTAGCCTAAACGAATAGAGGCTTGATTATTTAAATAGAATACCAACATTTAGAAGAGATGGGAGGCGGGTTTGACATGTATTCTTGAAAAATGTTCGCAAATTGAAGAATTTTCACAGAAAGGAGGGCTGAGTTGACTCTCTCGCCTTACATACGTCCCAGACCAACTTATCCTTGCAAACTGTTTAACTTTTCACACTTTACCTGAGATCGCATCGAATCACACCAATGTATCAGGAAAATTAGTTAAAAAGTTTACTGTTTAACTTTAATTACTTCCTTCGCTAGACATACAGATCAGTTGTGTTCCATTGTCTCACTTAGTTTGCGCCTGAAGCTGTCAAACGCTTTCACATTACCGATACTAAGTGCATTACCATCTCTATCGAAAGCGTCTTTCCATGAGCTACTAATTACCTTTAAGTCTGATTTTGTGGATGACAAAAGAGCACTAGGGCGGTCAGAAGAACTTTTGAAGAGAAGCTATTGATAGAGACAGTGAAGCATTCGGTATTGTTAATTGACAAAGCAGCCAGCGACAAAGCCTGTTTTAGATGCCGACTGAGAAAGGCCATGGATCACAGATGATATGAACGGCCAGCAAACAAAGTAAGTAAGTACTGATTAGCTTAAAGAGGTTCGATGATCTTCTCAAATTTAGCCAGAATATAAATAGAAGCCATCGGATTGATTGGCTTAATCTTAAAGTGAATTATCAATTCTAATTAAATTCCTCGTCCCCAAAAAAGCAGAAAAAATAAAAATTTTGTCGTCAAAACAAATCATTTTAATGAATTCATCTCAGGCATCATTTCAAAATTGTACACAATTGTTTTGTACCCGTATATTTGTTTACAAATTTTCGCCTTCCGTCTCAGTGATATACGATGACTTAAATTCATAAAAACTAAAAAATGCTTAACAAATCTTCTGCCAAAAAATACAAACTTGCGAAATAATCAAGACGAAGAACCGATATGAATCTTTTTGAATAATCTGAGGATGTCTAAGGTGAACATCATCCACATGTTGCTTAACTTATCGTTTGATTTAGTGCAAAAAATTTTTTTTTTGTTCAATATACCTAAAATAAATCTTTTTACAGTTTAGAAAAGAGAAGAAACACAAAA
This sequence comes from Chironomus tepperi, assembly GCF_022539635.2. NCBI lineage: Eukaryota > Metazoa > Arthropoda > Insecta > Diptera > Chironomidae > Chironomus > Chironomus tepperi. The sequence continues at coordinate 1,898,848 of NW_027226190.1, read as the reverse complement.
TATTTAATCACATCCCACTTAACTCGTGCTTGCTTTTGTTTATACAATCAGCTTAGTATATAGAAGAGAGTTGCAAATTTCTTATTAAATAATTCTCAATATTGCGGTATAAAATTTTATTAAGATTTAGCAGAACGGCACGTTGCAGGCAATTTCACTGTCGAAAATAGTTCTCACGGTGCTGTTTAGCAATTCTACGTAGTTTTTACGTTTTAAGTAAGCAACATATCTAGGACGATAATAAGCAACATGGCATAGGAGGGTTAGTCCAGTTGGATGTTAAAACTGAGAATTTGTTCCAGCTTTGCGATTCGACTACAGTAAAGTCAGATGGAAAGCATTTTGTAGTAACCTAGGCTCCAAGTCGGAGCATGGTTCCAATAAGTAAGTAAGGAAGTTTGGCGTCGTAGTGATGCCCTTGCAGCTGTATTGCGCTGGTCAGGCTTAACTTCTTAGTAGGGAAGTTTTAGCTGTCTTAATTAGTAATTGGATCTAATGGAGAACCATTTAGTATAACTTAAGTTCTTCATAGAATCATAGTCTCAGCCAGGCCGCAGTGAGTTTGTAAGTATTCTTTGATACCTGAATATCAACTCTGTTCCTATGCAAAGATTATTTATAGCCAATTTACTGTCATTGATGACCATTTGAATATAAGCTGGGTCTTTATTTAAAATTTATGATCATCATCCCGAGCAACACAAGTGAAGAAGACTACATTAAAGAGTCATTTGTATGCCATGTGTCACCATGATGCCATGAAGAAGGCTTCTTGGTGCATTGATCCTTAATGGAGCCTTCTTAGTACGTTGGTCCATGGCAGAGCCTTCTTCATAGGATCATGGTGGCACATTGCATCTAAATGGCTGCTTGGTGGAGCCTTCTTCATTTATGTAGCTTGGGCCTGCTTCAAAATTTTTTGTTGAAATTGCCACAGTTCTAAATAGTTCACAGCTCTTGTATATATCAAGTTCAACACTTATTAGCAAATTCTTCGCGGTAATTTGCGAGAAAAAATATTTTCGAAAGAAAAATGTGAATAGAAAATGAAATTTCAAGGCTACAGACACAGTAAGAAACACGGGAATCAAATTACAATTTTTTTGCATAAATAAAATCATATTCGCGTCGACTTCATGAAAGTAGGTTGTGTAGTTTGCGGTTAATTTTGTGAATGAATAGAAAGGAAAGATTCATCATCGATTACTGCATAATGCACAAACGGCTAGAAGTAAGGAAACCACATATAGGTTTTACTTTTTATTATAATAGGTATATTGTTTTAAGTTTTATGTCTTGCGGGCTCCCTTTGTGTTAGAACTGCCTTTTGATGAAATATTGTAAACGACTCAGGGGCAAAAGTTGCCATAAATTTCAATTTTAATTACTAATATACTGAGAAATATCATGCATTCGTGATGTACATTAACCCAAAAGTGTATGTAATGTGATCGGCTACTTTGTTTGTTTTAAATTAGTAATCATGTTGCACATTTGACGGTTTTGCGATAATGCTACTTGTTAGTTGCCTCATTCAACAATAAACATCAACTTGTCATTAGACGCGACACATTTAGAATTGTATTCAAATTGCTTATTTGATATGGGCTTAAAATGTTTATGTTATAAATGAGTCGCAAATGTGAGCGGGTCCTTCAATTATGTCATCTAATATTTTGAGTGAGTAGGATGTTGAAAGCTACACTGAGTCCATGCCTAACAGGCAAAGAACATAGAATTGGATAGAAAATAGTTTAAGGTTCACCAAAATGGACCAAAACGAATAGGCGCTCTTCTTAAGCATAATGGTTGAGCATCTCAGTTGAGCATGCTTGCGAGCGTTACTCTCAACTTGATCTACTCTTGAGAACTCGCTCTTTTCCTGCTAGGGTATTGTTTTGGGTATTGTGTCACCAAAGTGGATAGCAAGGGTTTTCCAAAAATATATGCACAGATGCAAAAAACTGCAGAACTGCGCATCTATGCGAACATATTGGATAACAAAGAGTTGGATGTGATCATTCACACTTTCACCAACTTTGGTCATTTTTGCTTATTTTGATCAGTTCCACTGTCCTTAATAGACAATTAAATATAGTTGAGTCAATATAGTCAATATAGCTGATTATGCTCAATTTTGTGAGCATGCTCATTGTCTGTTCGGGTGCCTTGCTGGAGAATTCTAATGACATGTAGCCCAAGTGTAGCAATAAATGAAGACATAGACGTCATTTTTGAACGACCCCAACAAAATATTTTCTAAATTTTAGCAGACATACTTTAGATTAAATGACTTTGTTTATATTTTGGATATAAATACTTCTCGAATATTTTTTTTTTTTATCATGATTGACGCATAATTTATTGCAAGACCCAAAGGTCTTATTGTTATATCTGCGCAGTAAATCCATAGTTTGAAGGATTACTGATACCAAAAGAGTTTCCTTGACTAAATCCATATATATTTTTTTGTAGTGGATTATACAAATCCATGCCAAAATCCACTGGCGACATGAATAAAAATTCTCAAGTGCAATAATTACGTAATCTGTCATATTCTCAATTGAAAAGATCATCACATCATCATCCATAATCATCTACATCGTGATGATATTAAGCATAATAAAAACTGAAGTGGATCTCTGTAAAATGTCAAAATCTTTCGGTCAATTTCAGCATAATCGCATAATCATGTGCAGAATATGTCATGTCCAATGAACTTAATTTCATGTGCTCTCATCGATGTAAAAAAAGGAAGGAAAGATTCATGATTAATTGTGTCGTGTTGTGAGTAAATTGTGAAATTTATAGCTATCACATGTATTATACTGTCGCAGAAGATAAGACAAGCCAAACAACAAAAAGTATTTCAAGTTTAAAGAAGAGAGAAAAAAAAGTAAAAAAATTGTGTGCAAGGTCAAGATTTTTTCATACTCTCGTGGATCTTGTGGCACGGCACAAGACATGCAGATTGATTCGTTTCAATATATTCATATACAGCATGAAGTGTTCCACTTAAAATGCCATTCCTCATCTCTTTTATCTTTCTCTTATAGTTTAAATTGCTTCTTTTGATTAATTGTGATATGAATATGCTGAATAAGCCACACACAAACCTTAACGACTAGCACATTCTGAATAGCATCAATTAAAAGATTTTTGAGGAATCAATTCAAATATATTTCGTGAATTTGAGTTTAATTGGAGACCAGGAGCCTAACGTCAGACCTGATTTGATGTGATAGGTTGCCAGCTGATTCTTAGACTGAAAACTCGTTCCATTCTTTACGCTTCTCGCTGATTAATTTTCGTTTTCAGTAATTTTTTTTGACAAGCATCATCCATTATAATTCCTAAAAGTGTGCGCTCGCTCGTCTATGAATATGTTTATTTTTTTCGATTTATCTACAATCTATGTGTGTATATAGTTTATTCTCTGTCTATCGGGACTTGAGAATTAAAATATATTAATGATCCCGAGTCGTATATTCTTCAGAAGTTGTGGCTGAGTTTGGAATTTTTTCTATGGAATTTTGAATTCAATGTGGTATTTTTTTATGTTGCAAAAATTCTTAAGAGGCACTGCAAAATTTTAAAATATCAACCGCAAACAGTCTCACCATAATTAGGACATGCTGTCATCTGGCAGTTGCATGTGGAGCATTAAATTCTCGTGCTCTTGTGGTGGTTTTGTTTGGAAGTTGAAAAATCTATTTTTAGAGTTTATGCAGTATGGGCAAAATAAGTTATTGTGATCGAGATTGGTAGAAGGAAGTGGAGATGGATCGGTCACACTTTAAGGAAGTATTAAATAGATTTTGCGAGACAGGTATTGTTTTGGAACTTAAAAGGTAATAGGAGTGCTGGCAGAAGAATAACCATTTGCTGTGCAACTGTAGAGAAGGAGACAGAGCACAGTGGATCAATAAGAACTAATCATCATCAGTATGGGCTTATTCAGAAGGACCAATTTTATTCTCTTAAATTCCAATTTCCCCTCGATCCATCTCTGTTATGCATTATTGTCAAATTGTCTTTTGGCTCTTGATGCTATTCAGATTCAAGACTTCACAGTCCCAAAATACATTCATCTATAACTTGTGCAGATCGGGAATATTTTTCTTATTCTTTGATTGAGTTTAAAAATGTTTAAAATATAAAAAAATTATTTCAGAAAATTGAATATGAAAAAAATTCAAAAAATTCTTCTTTATCACATACAGCACAGCAGAAGTCAATATTACGTCATGAACAAACTGAATAGATTTTTCTCAATTGCAAAATGTCAAAATTTAAATTTTTACGCTTTTGTTTTTTTTGGAGAATGTGACATCGAAAAATAAGAATTTTATTGTTGCGAAAAATATTTTTATCTAATATTTTGGCGACTGACATGTGTTGGCTTTGTTGGAAAAACGTAAGCACTAATACATCTTCAATAGTTTCTTATTCTGTTTATTCTATCAAGGCAAGGTAAAAAATTTCATTTTATTTGCGAAATTTTTGTACATTTTTTTGAAAAAATGTTTTGGAGAGGAAGTGAAAATGTGCTAAAAAATAAAATTCAGTTAATGGGAAGCTGAAACGATCTTGTGAATTAACTAAACCCATGATGGGTAGGTATGCTGTTTATCTAGATAACTATATATTTAAATGAATATGTTTTAACATTCCTTGAGATCTGTTTAGATATTTAATTAAGTTCATCACAGGAAATGAAGTTTATAGACCTTTTCTATTCCCGGATTAATGGACATCCTCAATGATTTTATCAATTTGTTCAAGGTGTTGACCCATCCTATATGTAGTATCTCACAATATGCCAACCATCTCTATACAAACTCGATATTCTAGCCAATTTTCAATGCATCCACAGGAAAGGTGCTTGGCTTAAATTTCAGAGTTGTAAGTTCGAATCCAGCCATTTCTAACTTTGTTTGTGAACTTCGTCTACTTAATAAATGAGATCAAGTCATAATTGAAGCTCTGAGCAACGTTGTTTTACCAAACGGGCAAGGAATTCTTGTAAAGTGTAGCGAGAGACAAAAGAGACGGTGGAAATTCTCTAGAATTGACATGAAATTATGACCCCTAGTGGACAAAAATACGGTACTTTAGTTGATGGCAAGTTAATGTCCAGTTGATGACTAGTTGTAACGTATTTTTGTCCACTTGGAGACGTAATTCCATTAAAGCTTGGAACGAGAGATCTGGATTAATTCAAAATCTAGATTTGAAATATTGTGAAATTTGATCCAACATATTAATGTGTTTCTAGGCACAGTGTGCAATTAGAATTTTGATTAGAAAATCAGGTTCATCTACATCAGACACAAAATGTACGATCTGATAATCTTATCCGGAATTGAAAATTTCACAAATATATTTCTAACTTTCCACATTAACTTTTGAATCCGCATAAAATCATTCATTTCAGCAGTCATCATTTATAGCCCAAATTTGCACATGTTGAATGACATTTAAAAATTTATATTTTATGCTTAACATTCTCTTTTTGCTAACTTAATTACTTAATATTGATGATCATCATAAATCTTGAGTGTCTTTTTCAATCGATAATAAATGTATCAAGTTATCAGCATACGATCTATTTCTTTTGAGTCATAAAACTGCTTGTAAGAGCGTTTAAAAGTCAAGAAATTTCTGTGCAAAAAATCAAGTTGTAGGTGCTGTGCAAAATTGAACCAGATAGAAGGAATTTTTGGTGTAGGCGAGAATTTTTGATTCATAAAATTTATCATTGTTATATTTTTATTAACCCGGTCAGCACATGATTTTCATGGCAGTTAGGTGGTGACCACTTGACATCCACGAGACCACTGGACGTTAACATGAAAATTGCCACTTGGACGCCATTTGGCAGCCACTTGACTGTCATGAAAAATTTGTGTCGCTCGGGCTTCTCGACAGCATTGAGTGAGTAGTGTGAAGTGCAATAAATGCTGTTAAAAATTGAATTTCTGATAATTTCAAGATTGACTCAAGCAATAAGGTTTATTAATTGGTGTGATTTTTTTCTCAATGGAAATAATTTCATTTTTTTCAGTAGTCTGGTAATTAAAAAAATTTGAGATAAGAATTGTTGGTTTTGGCAGTAATAACAAGTCATTTCTCATATTTTCTAACTATATGGTATTTTACGTTCTGTTTTAATAGAGTATTAAGTTACTGATTTCATAATTTGCTGCTAAATAATGATAAAATTACTGTGTAATACTGTATAATACATTTGCGCCACACTGGTCGATTTTGAGGAAGTTCGGGCAGTGGAATTTGTTCATATTGCTATGGAATGATCCTCGAACAGCACAGTGTGTTCTGAAGGTACCGATACTTCGCCGTATTAAAGATATGACACAAAGTTGCGTAATATGCAATTCGGCGCATTTAAGTAGAAATAGAAGTTTTTTGCAAATGTCTATCAAGTTTCTATGTTCTCTACTTTGACTAGTCCAGAGCTCTAAGTTGACCAGAATTTTATATTAATTCTAGCGGACTTGAGCCGACTTTGTCATATAAAATCTGGACTAGTTCAATGCAGATTCATCTCAAATGTAAGTATCCAATCATAAATATATAACATCTTTCTGATTAAACTACCTTGAACTGTTTTGAAGCCTCAAAGTCTAAGAATTCGTCGGAATTTATCATCAACTTCATAATCTTCTATTAGAAGACTTCTAATCATTTCTTCAAATATTCTTTCGGCATTCAAATAAAAAATTGATATTTTATAGTTCAATACACAAGTGTATATAAATAATTTGCAAAATTCAAGGCTAAGGAGATTCCAAAATTCAAGTAGCTTTAAACTCATGATATCGAAGATTTGTATGTAGCTTTATCAAGGGGTCGTTCAGATAGTAGCGATCTTGGGAGGGATTCGAGATTTTCATTAGGGAGGAAGGGATCAAAAAGTCGATTTTTCGCTTTCGTAACCCCCAAATTTTAATGATGAAAATCATTTCAAAATAGAAAATTAGACCTGGATTACAGTCTAAATTTTCCAGTTCACCCAGGTTGTCCTCCCATTTTTTACCAATTATTCTAATTTTTATTCTAAAACTGTTCTTGAATTCTCTAAATTGATCAATTTTGAATCAAAATCAGATACAATAATTGCTCAATATTACAGGCCAATTGATCACTGTTTAGAATTGTGTATATGCTTCCGAATTTACATTGCTACAACCTTATAACATTCTCGGAAAGTCGGAAATAATAATAATTGATATCATAAAATTGTTCAATCAAAATTTGTCAAGATAACAAATGTCATTATGTAATTACTTGTCGTGTTTACTGGATATCTGCCCTCAAATTCTGAAGCTCTTCAATTCGACTGATATGTTTTGATTCAAACTTCCAAAAATATCTCATGATTTTTCCCACAGTATTTTAGGCTTTTTATCATCACTATAATAAATTCAATTCTAATAAACCTAATAAAAGACATTCCGAAGTTTTGCCAATAACTCAACTTTTATGTAAATAGATTAGATGACAGATCGTTTTATGATTATAGCCTTCGTCAGAGAAATTAACGAATCGATAAAATATGCTCGTACGTGACTATAAATTCTCAAATATTTGTGACTTTCAAAAAATCTAGAAAATTTTTCATATCCGATCTCTAAATTACGCAGATAGACATCATAAATAGAAAAATATAAAACAATTTTCGCTACCGATTAATTTATAATAGTCAATATAAATTCTTTCCCATCAAAGCTAATAAATAAGAAATGAGAATTGTCATGAAATGTTTGATTTATTGATTAATTGAAACCCTTTATCATTAATTATTATTACTCTTATCAGTAGCATTGAGAAATATCTTCTTCTTTTCCGTCAATAAATACTTTTTTGGGTGTTTTCTGCAGTAAAGTGCTTGATAAAATTCATTCTGGAATGACTTGGTCGTTAACGGGATTAATTAGGAAGCTTATTGAGGATTGAACAATTAAGCATCATATGGGGACTTTGGTGTTAAACTAGACATTGAATCGTATCGTGAACATCCCAATCCCGAGCGACACAAACAAAGAAGGCTCCGCGATGTAGATTTTATTGGAAGTTTGACAGCCATACCGAAGCGTTTTTAACTATTAATAGTTTAACGAGTGAATCAGATCTCCGGCTCAAACCTAGAACTACAGTGAGGCCTACAGTTTATAGTGAGATCCGGAACTACTTCTTGGATGACATTACTGCCTGTAGCCTTCATAAGAAAACTGTGACCTGCGTTTCCACTACAAATGATTCGTAAAGGACAAGAGATAAATTGCTCCTACCAGGTCTCGAACCCATCATCACTGGATCGTTGTTGCAATAATTATGTACCAAAGTACTATACTTAACCATTCCGCCACAGAGCCACTTCGATTCCGCTTATGAATATACTCAATCAATTTAATAGATTATTCTCAATCTTGAGAGCAACATGGCGTAGGACGGTAATGAAGGAATGCCAGTTACTTGTCATAACTGAGAATTTGTACAAGCTTTGTGATTCGAGCATCAATAGAGTTATATGGAAAGCCTTTTTAAGCAACCTAGGCTTCAAGTCGGAGTAATGTTCCAGCGAGTAAGTAAATAATTTTGTGAGCATACTCATGAGTATCCCACCTTATCTATTCGAGATAACTGTATTGTGCATATACTTAGAAAGAAATATTCGCTGTGTTTACTCGCAGTCTACTATACAACCTTAAGGCTGATAAGATAGGTTACTTCTATTTTTATCTGCTTATCAGAAATTGTATAAAAAATATTAATTTGTGTGAATGCCTTTTTAATATGCCTTATATAAGGATCAAAAACTAATCACTTTACACACAGAAAATCACAGAATCACGTGTGAGCATTTTGATCATTTTAAAGTAAAATGTATAACATTTTATACATGCATAGAGCGATTAACCCATCAAATGTCATGAAAATTAATTCTCTATGGTCGAGAAAAGAAATTTATATAATCGTGCAGTGGGTAAAGAATCTGGTAGAATATTTTTTTTTCTCTTACTAATTCGTTGGTGGAAACAATAAATTTATATGCCGTCACTCGTCTAAACAATATCATGTATTTTCTCGAGTAATATTGCATAGCGACACGCCGCCGACACGCGTTTGAATTAGTCCGCATTTAGTTCACTTTCGATTTTATTATTATTTTTCTTAAGTTGAGCATTTCTCTAAAATGACCAGGTTATCGTGTCATGTTTTACATACTTGAAATAATGAGTAGGATAATTTGCAAAATTTGTCAATCTGTCAATCAATTTAGTTCTTTTTATAAAGAAGTGTCATGGGATTTATTTTTGGAATTTTTCAATTTCATGTCTTCAAATCCCGAGCGACACAAATGAATATGGCTCTGAAATGGAACTTCAAAGGCTCCGCTAAACCCGGAGTTCCATGTAGACTTGGATTTTGTATGAAGTCGAGTGACTTGAGTCGACTTTTTCATGAAAATTCTTGTCTACTTCGAGCTCCATTTAACCAGCCTTGATTAACACCAAATGGAATCTGCCAAATCGAGACTTAGAAGAACCGTTCCGAGCCAGAGCCTTCTTCATTTGTGTTACTCGGAAATCAGCGATAATATCATCTTCAAAAAAAGTATAATACGTGCAGCAAGAACGAAAACAAAAAATGCTGCGTAATTTTCTACAGCTAAAAATGTTTGATAAAAGCTCTAAGTCACACATCTAGAGTCAAAAATATTTTTATTCTGTCATAATTTCTTTTTTTAATCCACAAAGTTAGTAAAATTATCAAATTTTATTTTAATCTACAGAACCCGATTGGCACAAATTATTTGTGGCAACCAATTGACTGCGATAAAAATGCCACTTGGATGCAATGTAACCGTCCTTTGGCTGCCATCAGAGCTCGAAGTCGACTCGAATTTTAAATGATGTGAGCGAATAATATGTGATGTCAGATCAGAGTAGAATCTGGAGTATCGAGCCATATATAGTTAAAACTGCCAATGCGAGAGTAGGACCTCTGTGGCCGAGTGATTAAGCAACTGACTGGATATTTTTATCACTCTCAAAGTAGTACGTGGGTTCGATTCCAACCAGAGATCGATCTCTAAATCATTATATAGAGCACATAATCTGAATCGACATCTAGCTATGAAAGCCACAGTGAAATATATTAAGCCACAATTCTAGAAGGTGATCTAATAATTTTCGAGGAATTTTGATCCAATAACTCTTTCATCTCTTGAATTCTTTTTTTTATCTATCCACACTAAGGTCAACCTTAACATTTAAATTTATTATCCTGTTGCGAATTTCGCACACAAAAAATTCTTTCAAATTTTAGCAAAAAAGACATAAAAATCGATGGGGAAAAATAAAAATTATCGTCAGCAATGAAAAAGTAAATAATTTACCACTTGTTGCAGAATAAGAAGTCACGGCGTAAATGTTTTTTTGCACACAGTGACACAAATTTTAAAATAAATTAAAGTATAAAATAAAAATTAAATAAAAATATTCCTTACGTTATCACAAAAAAATGAAGTTAAAATAATTCAGTGAAAGAAATTAAGTTTTTGTATACTTTTTATGGATTCTTGATAACACCTTTTTGCACTACCCAAAAGTTTGTGTTTCTTTCCAATTATCAGAAAAAGTCAAACTTTTTTCACAAACACTTTTTTCATCCACTTTACTATTTTTCTGAAAAATATTCGAGAGCAACTTGTTTGCACGATCGATCGCTAGCGAATTTGAAACAAAACTGAAGAAGTCTGAAAATAAACTAAATTCACAAAACTCTTATTCTATGTACGACTGTTTTTTTTTCTTCTTTCTTTCCTCGCTTCGACAGTAAGTAGCTACGTTTTTGTGACTCACAACGAACTGTGTTGTATTTTTTTTCTTCTGTGTGTTTTTTTTCTTCTTTCCTTCTTTTGTTAGATGAGTTGTGTAGCGTATTTTTGAATATTTTCTCCTTTATGCTTAGCACGACATCTAGTGGTAAAAAGTAGAAAGTCAACTTTTGGATCTAAAATTACTAGAAACCGTTTGGGGTTAGAATTATTAGTTAGTCTGTCATCATTAATTGACAGAATAAGGATAGAACACAAAAATTTGAATTTTTTAAAAAATTTTATTAATTTTGTATTTTCAAATATTTTTTTAACAAGTTTTAACACAATAATTTTGATTCTATTGAATAAAACAGCATACGAGACATTTGTAAACCCGTGCAAGATCTTGGAGTATATCCCACATATCCTACTGTCAAATGATTACTTAAGTTGATTTTGATTTCATCCAACATAGTTCTTCCATGTCTAACTTCACGACAGCTCCAGTCGATGTCCATATTTTTCTCCAAATTGATACTCTTTAATTTTGGAAGTCCATCAAAAACATCTTTAGGTAAATATGAGATTTGATTCTTGTAAAATGAGATTGTCTCAAGATTTGGAGTAAGATCAAAGACATCTGAATGAACCGATGTGATTAAATTTCCATTCAGCATCAATTTTTGAAGTCTTGTAAATCCAATCAAATCATCTTTTGATAAAGTTGTCAATCCACATGAAATGATTGAAATTGACTTTAAATTTGGAAAATATTTGTACAAATTTCTTGGAAATTGTTTAATTTGTTGATCAGCAATTATTAATGTGTTGACATTAGCATTAGATTTGCCTTCTAGATGAGTTCCATTGATGCCTTTGACACGTCCGTCGATCGGTGATAATTCATAAGCCATTGTGATACGACAGATGTATTCGACTGATGAGTAGTTGATGAATTCACAGTTGAGTTTCATTTTTAAATTTGATGATTTTTGATAAATTTTACAATTTTGAAATTATTTAAATTTTAATAAATTTGTCTGATTTTGTTAAAATTTTTAGATTTTTTGGAATTGTTATTCAATTGTTTAGTTGTGTTTACTAAAAGTGAACAATGATTGATAACATAAGAACAAAATTTTGATATTATAAATCATTGTTCAGGTAGAAATTGTGCAATAGAATCTCAGTTGTTGATAATTATTTGCAAAACTTTATTTTGTTTACAAAAATCTCTGTTTAGATATTTTTTGGACATACATTTTGTTGAAATCCAAATTCAACGATTTAAATTCCAAATTATCTTTTACTTGGTTCAAATCAATTATTAACAATTTGCTTCTTTAGATGACATCTGAAGTTAGCTTTATAGCTGGCTATCGTTTCCCAGATTAGTACTGTCTCTAAAGAACACTCTTCTCTACAAAAGCAGTCTCATGGGAAAAGATTGTGATAATTGAATCCCTCACCAAAAATCCCGGGATTGAAGTTTCGGTATTACGGTATTAAGAAATTCTTAGGATTTTCAATTTTTTTTATTCAATATGCAATTTTATTGAAAGCCTGGAATCTGTCTTTACAGATGAATCAATATGAACTTGAAACTTATTTAAAGTAGAGCTAAAGAAGCCTGTTTTTGAATTAGATTCATTTTTAAAAGGCAATTCTACCTCAAGTTAATTCAAATTTAGTTAGTTGAGCCGTTTTTGATCCGAAAACAAAATCCGAATCCGAATTTGATACCGGATTTTGAGTATATTACAATATCAGTATTGATCCCGGGATCCCGGGATTGAGAATTTCCCAAAACCATAATCCCGGAATTGAAATCCTTACTAGGGAAGATTTAGATTTTGGGAAAGCTTTTTTAAGCTTTTTTAAGAAATTTGGAACTTCCGGAAGGAAGCTGTAGTTAAAGACACTTGGCATAATAAATGGGAATGCTTTAGTCAGCTATAAAAATGTCATCTAAAGAATTGTTTAAAATTGATTTGAACCAAGTAAGAATGTGAGATAATTTGGAATTTAAATCGTTGAATTTAGATTTAAACAAAATGTATGTCCAAAAAATATATAAACAGAGATTTTTGTAAACAAAATATAGTTTTGCAAAGGATTATCAACAACTGAGATTCTATTGCACAATTACTACCCAATTTTACCTGAACAATGAGTTATAATATCCAAATTTTGTTCTTATGTTATCAATCACATTTCACTTTTAGTAAACACAACTAAACAATTGAATAACAATTCCGAAAAATCTAAAAATTTTAACAAAATCAGACAAATTTATTAAAATTTAAATAATTTCAAAATTGTAAAATTTATCAAAAATCATGAAACTCAACTGTGAATTCATCAACTACTCATCATTAGAATACATCTGTCGTGTCACAATAGCTTATGAATTATCACCGATTGACGGACGTGTCAAAGGAATCAATGGAACTCATCTAGAAGGCAAATCTAATGCTAATGTCAACACATTAATAATTGCTGATCAACAAATTAAACAATTTCCAAGAAATTTGTACAAATATTTTCCAAATTTAAAATCAATTTCAATCATTTCATGTGGATTGACAACTTTATTAAAAGATGATTTAATTGGATTTACAAGACTTCAAAAATTGATGCTGAATGGAAATTTAATCACATCGGTTCCTTCAGATGTCTTTGATCTTACTCCAAATCTTGAGACAATTTCATTTTACAAGAATCAAATCTCATATTTACCTAAAGATGTTTTTGATGGACTTACAAAATTAAAGAGTATCAATTTAGAGAAAAATATGGATATCGATTGGAGCTGTCGTGAAGTTAAATATGGAAGAACTATGTTGGATGAAATCAAAATCAACTTAAGTAATCATTTAACAGTAGGATATGTTGGATATACTCCAAGATCTTGCATTGGTTTACAAATGTCTCGTATGCTGTTTTATTCAATAGAATCAAAATTATTGTGTTAAGATTTGTTAAAAAAAATATTTAAAAATTCAAAGTTAATAAAATTGTTTAAAAAATTCAAATTTTTGAGTTCTATCCTTATTCTGTCAATTATTGATGATTATTCCATCCAAAAGCTGTTTCTTTTTCAGCAATGATATTGACTTACCATTTTGGTACACATTTAAACATTGTCGTCCAATTACCACTTAATTTGTCTACATAAATGTCATTTCCATCAGCACTTGAAAACAGAAGCACAAAATGAACAAAAAGACATTCTAAAAATATGAGAAAGATTGACAAAGCCACAATGCCAATAGAAATGTTAGTAATATGATAAAATAAAGGCACACAGCCATTAAAGACACCTGTGAAAATGAAAATGTGGAAATCATTCACAGAAGTCACACCAAGGACACGCTCATCATCTGGAATGGATGCTGCCATTAATATTAAAACAAACGAAAGTAATGTGAGTCATTTAGCAATAGAAATATAAGAAGATGATGCCGAGTATCAAGAAGAAAATAACAGCAGTAAAGAATTGTATCAATCAATCAAAATGAAACGTGATGGAAGTGAGACTAAGTTTGATGATATTTTTGACAGTAAGAATCATCGATATTAAGGCTATCATCATTTATATTGAATGTTCAAGCATGTGAATGACGAAAAAATATTATCAAGTTTTGTGACTTTGAGCAAAAGCTGTTCAAGGTTGTTTATGTTTATACTTATGTTCAAGAGACTTCCTCAACAGGATAAATAATGACTTAGAAATTACTGTTGACATAAATGATGATTTGCAGTATAAAGATAAAGAAAAGAAAGACTTTTTCCAAACTTGATGTAAAGAAGATTAAAACTGTCTTGTTTCTTATGCTGCCATCAGCTCAAAATTAGGAACTTTTCGAAAAAGTTTGAAGATACGAAGAAGACAATGCTGAAAATTCTATCGTAGGAAGTAAAGATACAGATTTGAGTAGAGATGAATCAATCGACAAAAAAGAGGCTTATAAGAAACTTTAAGAGCTATTAAGAGACATTCAAGACATGCTTTGATACAACCAATAGAACTTAATCAGGAGAAAATGTAGGATGTTAAATGACGTAAGGTATTATAACGTATTATATTAAAACTAGATTAAAAGCTCACCAAGCATGACGGGAAGATATTAACTTACCGAATACTTGGGCTTCTACGGGTATTTATAATAACTGATATCTTCCTTGAGTCCCCAATACATTTTCACAGGTATAAGCCTTACGTAAAGCGAAATATCGAGGGCAGGACCCAACAGTGTTACGCAATAAGTCCAATAACTCCAATAACCCCAATAACCCCATATTAACTACATCATAACAAGATAACAATCCCATCAGGCATGATGGGCAGACATTTATACATCCCCTATTTTATTATATTAAAAAGGGGTATGAAGCTTAGACCGGAACAACAGACATCATGGCAAATGCTGATGATTATATTCATAATAATGATTGAAAAATATAAAAGTGAAAATAGAACACCATTTTATTGCTGACAGTAAAAAATTCACGTGAACTGCTATATTCAGTAATAAAAAACAGTGCAAAAATTAAGATTGCTGTGATAGTACTTTTCTCATAAAGCACATTACTCAACACATAGAAGCATGTAGATAGGTATTTGTTCAATATTTGTTTACTAGATTCCGCGAAGCGCCGTTTGCTTATTGTTTATGAGTTATGCTTCATACTAAATTATTGGTTTTGTGGAAAAGTATTGTTCGAGCGGAAGAGGTAAGTTGTTATCCCGAATGACACAAATGAAGAAGGTTTTGTTAGACTGAACATCTCTTTTGTTAACACCAAACAGAAGCCGCCTCCGTTTGATTAAAATAGGAAGTTCAGTGACGGAGCCTTCTTCATTTGTGTCGCTCGAAATACCAACCTCTCTCTTCCTTCTCCCCTCTCCCTTCTTATCTTTTCGTTACATAACGTTACGTAAATGCCGAACGACACCTAACACTACTGCTTTTCTGGAAAAAATTAGTTAATTTTTTGGAAACTCTATCCACAAAACTTCCGCTTTTAGCGCATTTTTTCCATGACTTAAAAAGTCGAGAATTTTTATGAAAATTTACAAAACATTTCACTTTAAAAATAAACATTGGCAGCAAAATATTATGACTGGAAGCAACAAAAACGACAACTCAACATGAAATTCTATATATAAAGAATTCAGACTGTACTTTAAAATTCAGTCAGTTTTTATAGTTAATGAAGTTATCATTCATAGTGCCTGAAATTATGAATATTCTACACATACTCAGTATTATTTCCTTAAAGCTTATTATTGTTAATGCACAATTTGATCCGCATTGGAAGGAGGGAAGGAACACAATTGTTCATTTATTTGAGTGGAAATTCAGTGATATCGCAGATGAATGTGAGAGATTTTTAGCACCGAGGGGGTTTGCAGGCGTGCAGGTATCACCTGTGTCTGAAAATATTGTTATTAAGAACAGACCATGGTGGGAAAGGTACGGATATAAATTTTAATGGATTAAATTTTGATTATAATTTTTATTATTTTTTTCTCAAAGGTATCAACCAGGTAAGAAGCTTAATATAGCTCATATGGAACTCCATAACTTAATATTTCAATCAATAAACTTCCAGTTAGTTACATAATAGAATCTAGATCAGGAAATGAAGCAGAATTTGCAGAAATGACAAGACGATGTAATGCAGTTGGCATTCGAATCTATCCAGATGTAGTCATCAATCATATGTCTGGTGCAAAAGGTTATGGATTGGCTGGATCAGAAGCAAAGACAGAAATTAACAGTTTTCCGGCAGTTCCTTACTCTAATTTAGATTTTAATAAAGGATGTTCGATCAATAATTATGATAATCCAATTGAGGTCCGCAATTGTGCATTAAGTGGTCTACCAGATTTAAATCAAGGCAAAGAGTATGTCCGTGATAAAATTGTCGAATATCTGAATCATTTAATAGATTTAGGCTCAGGTCGGTGGAAATTTTCATTTTTCAATAAATACTCTCAATAAATAACCATTAATTTACATTCCAGCTGGCTTTCGTTTTGATGCTGTTAAGCATATGTGGTAATTTTCATATTTATTAACAATTCATGCATGCTGTATATCATAAAATATTAATTTTTATATTTTAAAGGCCCGGCGATTTGGAAATAATTTATAAGCGATTGCACAATTTAAATACATCCCATGACTTCCCGGAAAATGCTCGTCCGTTCATAACACAGGAGGTTATTGACTTAGAATCACATCCAAATGGACGAACTATTTCAAAATATGAATACATAGGATTAGGTACAGTTACTGAGTTTACATATTCTGCTGAGATTGGAAAACTATTTAATAGAAAGAATCTTCTGCAATGGATGAGGAACTTTGGAACTGGATGGGGAATGCTGCCGTCAGATAGAGCTTTGACCTTTGTTGACAACCACGATAAGTAAGTCATTAATAAAGGATTTATTCATTCAAATTATTCCAATATTTATACAAATACAGTCAAAGAGGTGATGCAGACATCCTAACACATAAGAACTCTAAACCGTACAAAATGGCAACTGCATTTCATCTTGCATGGCCATATGGAATTTCAAGAATCATGAGCAGCTTTGCTTTTGATAATACTGATCAAGGACCACCCATGGATGACAAAGGTGACATCATTTCCCCACAATTCAATGAAGATGGTGCATGTACCAATGGATGGATTTGTGAGCATCGATGGAGACAAATTTACAACATGATTGAATTCAAAAATGTAGTTAAAGACGCTCCGGTTGCAAATTGGTGGGACAATACAAGAAATCAAATTGCTTTTTCACGTGGAAATCGTGGATTTATTGTATTCAACAATGAAGGTATTGACATGAATGAATGGTTCACGACTGGATTGCCTGCTGGAATTTATTGTGAGTATTTTATCTAGGAAATTTAAATTCTGAACTGAATTTTAATGCACAATAATTCTCAGGTGATGTGATCTCTGGAAGTAAAAATGGAACATCTTGTACTGGAAAGTCAATGACCGTTTTTGATGATTCACGTGGCTTTGTATCAATTGCAAATAGTGATGAGGATGGTGTAAGAGCTTATCATATAGGTGCTAAATTGTGAATTATTTAAAGCAATAAAATGACTTAGAAAAATTTTAAAAATGTTAAGAGCGACTTATTTTAATCCAACCATAATCCAATAGCTATATAATCCAGATTTAGGCCAAAATCATGGTCTTTAGAGCTTGTCCATAACAAGCTCACCTTAAATATGTAGTCTAAATCAACATGCTCGACAGCGTTGCTTTCAATTTACTCTGTTCTTGAGTTCCTGCTAAGAAAGTTCGTTGGTTGGACTTAGTGTCATAATAAATTACGTTTCAATCTCTTCGATAGCCTTTCACGCGGAATAATAATGATAATTTATTGTAAATAGCGTGAGAATGTATTTGAAGGAAAATTTAATTACACGTGATTAATCGTTAGTTAGTGATCCTGACTATCAATAATATCGAATCTTCATAGATCAAACTGTGATAGATTTCCTTCCTCAGATGCCGTCTAAAGCTGACTCTATTACTGACTGTCGTCTACCAATTACCAATACTAAGAGCAATACTGTCTCTTTCAACAGCGTCCTTCCTAGAGTTCTTTGGTTGTCGACGAGCTCAAATTTTTAATTTTTATTAACCGGTAATCTTAGCATTGATATACTGAACCTGTAAACTGCAGAGAGATTATTTGTTCAATAAGACTTGAAGGGTTAAAGGGTCAAAAAATGCAGAAGCAATAACACAAAATTAAAAACCTTATTATTTATAAATTTAAGAATTTCATCAACTACCTTATTACTTTAATACAATTTAAGTATATTAAATCCCACACATTAAGATTGATAAGATTGCTCCACCTGTTGTTTCACCATATTTTGATAAATACAGGTGTAGTAAATACATATTGTCATCAGTTCTAAAGTTAGAATAACTAAAACTTTAATCAGTTTTTGAGATTGTTGATAAGAAACTGTTGGAATTGGATTCCTGTAATGACCTTTCAACAGTTTATCTTTTAGAGTACAGGAGTAAGAGGAATACATGTAATGCATAAATGGCACTTTGTCATATAGTCGAATTGTCCCCGATAGCTCACTGGTACCTAACAGATAAAGAATGCAATCTGAGTATACTCAATTTTGTGAGCATACACATTATTATTATTATATTTATATTTATTATGGTCCGTATTGAAATTTAAAGACCTTTACTTTTCATCCATTTTTACATATTTCAGGAAAATTCCGATCAAAATCGTAAACGTAGGTTCCTTTTTTTTCAGAATCATTTTTTATGTACAGATAAACTTAGATATCCAGTCTAAATTAGTAACTTTTAAATTTGAATTTATGAGAGTAAGACACACTGAACTCACAACTTTCCTGGATCTAGCAAATGATTGTAAAAAATTTATTTTATGCTTGCCAAATTTGTTCAGACTAAGTTGAAATGATGCACTGATCGTCTCTCCAATTGTCAAGTTTGGCATGCAAGTTTCCATTACAGTGAGTGGTCAAAAATATATTGTGTCTAAGTCTAGTAATTACAGTTTGGTCGTTTTTCAGAAAGTTGATTGTTTTCCATTTTCAATATTTCAAAAACCCGGTTTTGCGGTTTTTTGCGGTTTTTAATTTACATATTCCAACTGTTATGAAATTTTTTTTACAATTTATATTTGGAGTTTTATCATAAAAGTATTTCAAATTATTCTATTTTGATTGTTCTTTGTATGTTACCAGATTTCGAGTCCATTTTTTAAGGTTAATAGAAACTCAGAATCCGTTTTTATGTCAGATCAAAAAAATTTCTTCATAAATTTAGTAGTATTTTGTAGATTTATGAGAATTTTTCCACTATTTAGTAAATGAGTGAAAATGATGGTTTTTGTTTCAAAACCGCGGTTTCGAGACTCAACCGGAAATGATGCGATACAATTGTCAATTTTGTGTTTTCAAGTATAAAAGACCCTAATGGACAAAAATACATTGTGACTATTTAAAGGCAAGTTAATGTCTAGGTGATGATTAGTTCCAACGAATTTTTGTCCAATCGGGAAATTAACCTAGTGTCATACACCCGCATAGATATTCCTTTTTGAAAGATTCAAGCGTCTCCGGCAGAAAAATTCAATAAAATTTTTATACAGCCTAATTGTTATCGATATCAAACTTTATCATCCTAATGAATTAATTTCTTGTTCTCCTATATAAACAAAATTAAGGAAAAATAAATTTTTAGTAATAATTTCATCATGAAGTCGTTTGCACTGTTTATGGTTGTTGGCTTCTCGCTAGTCTATGGACAATTTGATCCTCACTGGAGGGCTGGAAGAAGGTTTTTTGAAAATTAATTTAAATAAGTTCAAGAATGGTTTGGAACAAATGAGTGTGAATCCATAATAGGCAAAAAGCAAGCTTTCATGGAAGATCGAATACATAAAAGCGGCTTCTTTGCCTTTTAGGGAATTATTGCAATCCGCAATATTTTCTGATTATTCTGAACTTTAAATTTGAATAAAAATCAAGGAAATTACTTTTTTCATTCCAAATTCAGTGTGATGGTTCACCTTTTCGAATGGAAAGTAAGTAGCATTCACGATTATTCCACGTGTAATAAAATTGAACTCATATAAATTCCTTTCTTTCGCTTATCAATTTGCTACTTAGTGGAATGATATCGCTACTGAATGTGAGACATTTTTGGCTCCCCGAGGATTTGCTGGTGTTCAGGTATTTCTTGCAATTCTTGATTCAGTTCTGAATTTAAGATAATTTAATTTAGATCTCACCACCTGCTGAAAATGTGATTATTCGTACACCTTTACGACCTTGGTGGGAAAGATATCAACCAGGTATATTGATAAAATTTATTTTCATGCTTACAATATTGTGCTTAATTAAATATTTTATATTGATTAGTAAGCTACTCATTGAATACACGTTCTGGAAATGAAGCAGCATTTGCAGACATGACTCGTCGTTGTAATGCTGTTGGTGTCCGAATTTATGTTGATCTTTTATTGAATCACATGAGTGCCACAACTGGAACTGGAACAGGAGGAACTGTTGTCACTACTCATCGAAATTTCCCAGCTGTTCCTTACGTTGATGCTGATTTTAATCCTACATGCGACATTGATTGGTAAATTTTAAAAAATTTGTGTTGATTTTCAAATGGATTAACAATTATTTCGTAGGGGAAGTGCAACTTCAGTTAGAAATTGTGAGCTTGTTGGTCTTCCTGACTTGAATCAATCACGACCAAATGTGAGACAACATCTTATTAATTACATGAATCGCTTGATTGACCTTGGTGTCGCTGGTAAGTTTAGCTATCGTTATGGTTTAAGCTTAGTCCGATCGGAACTCATTGAAATGCCATCACGTCGACAAGACAGCAGTTAACTTAGAACCAATCGGCAAAAATGATCAGAAGTTCAATTTTCCCAAGCACTTGACTCTAAGTATGCTGACTTCTCGTCTTAGTGATGGCAAAATTTGAATTTGAGCTGATCGTGTAGGCAATTCCCTTAAAGTAACAAATTCCTAATACAAATATAATTTGAAAGGTTTCCGAAGTGATGCACACAAGCATATGTGGCCAGCAGATCTTCAAGTAATATTTTCTCAGCTTCACAACTTGAACGTGAACCACGGATTTGCTGCAAATTCAAGAGCTTACGTTTTTGGAGAAGTCATTGATCATGGAAATGATGTTATTAGCGGAACTGAATACTTTGGATTCTCATCCATCACTGAGTTCAGATACTCAATTTCAATTTCAAATTCGTTCCGTGGAAATGATCAATTGAGATGGCTCAGAACTTTCGGTGAAGGCTGGGGTTTCCATCCATCTAACAGAGTTTTGACATTCGTTGAAAACCACGATAATGGTATGTGATATTATAAACAACCATAACAGGCAATGAGCTTGCTTTCATGGTACAGAAATACAACTACGATACCTAAAAGCCGCCTCTTTGTCTGTTAAGGAACTTGAAGGAATACATGCTTAACTTAACTTACAGAAAGAGGTGGTGCCTTAACATACAAACAAGCTAGACAATACAAAATGGCAGTTGCTTTCCATTTAGCATGGAATTATGGAGTTCCTCGTATTATGAGTAGTTTTGCATTTGAAGGTCATGATATGGGACCTCCAATGGATGCTAATGAAAATCTGCTTTCACCAGCATTTAATGCCGAAGGAGCTTGCATCAATGGATGGATCTGTCAACATCGTTGGAGACAAATTTTCCATATGGTTGAATTCCGCAATGTTGTAGGAACTGGTGCTGTTGCAAATTGGTGGGATAACGGAAATAACAGAATTGCATTTTCTCGTGGAAGTCGTGGATTTATTGCATTTAATGGTGAAAATTCCAACATGAGTGAATGGCTAACAACTGGATTACCTGCTGGTGTCTACTGTAAGTAATGAAATTTTATGGTCCATAATATCCATAATAATTGCTTTTAATAATCAGGTGATGTAATTTCTGGAGAAAGAAGTGGAACAACATGCACAGGAAAGTCAATTCAAGTCTTTGATGATTCAAGAGCTCTATTTTCAATTGCAACAACCGATTTTGATGGTGTTATTGCTATACATGTTGAAGCTAGACTTTAAATATTATTGATCTGAGTTGAAAATGGTGTAATGAAATGGAATGTGGCTTAAGAATCAAACTGTGGTCCTATGTTCAAAAATAACTAAGTATTGGCAGTTAATCATTCTATTTACTGTCAATCAATAAAAACACGTGTGGCTTAACAAAATTTAAAAAAAAAAATTATCGTTTTATAACTGTTGATAACTTTAAAAAAACTATTTGATATGTTTTGCTTGTGTATGACTGATAAGATCAGTGGTGGGCAACCTGTGTGCCGCGTCTAGTGTACCACCAAAAATATTTAGAAATATCACGGGCAGTATGCATTTTGAGGTTTTGGTCGAGACTTACAGTGTGCCATGACAAATAAAAGGTTGTCCGCCACTGGATTAGATTACTGTTCCTCCACCTATTGTTCGTGACAACAAAAATCAAATCCACAAACTATATTGATCCCGAGCGGCATAATGTGGGTCACCAAACAAATGGATCGAAATCAGTCGTCCCGAATAGACAGGGATCATTTTGATTGAGTATACTCATGAACACGCACATTTAAGTGAGTATGTTAGGGCGTCACGATACTGTCAGGACCACTTCCATGCGGTAATGGACGTCACGATGCTGTCAGGATTGAATCCATTCAGGTCTTACGGTAATACAGCGACATAGCAGTACCCTAGCGAACATATTGTGCTGTTCGGAAATGTGTCATTCTGAGGTTTGAGTTCTACTGAATGACCTTGATGCATTTACATGCTTTTTTCAAGGTTTATTTATTTCTTATCGTTGCTTTATTTTTAAACTCATATTAATAACATTAAAAATTTGCACAAAACAGACAGGTTGATGCCCTTTCTGTATAATCACTTGATTCCTTATTTACATATTCACTTGAAATGCCTGAAAATTCATGCTTATTTTCCACAATTGTAAATATTTTCAATTGAACTTTTTGTTTATCGCTTGCCGCACTCGGCTGACGCGTGAATGCTTCTTTTCAAAAATCAATTAATGATCCCCATTGAACTTTTTTCTTTATATCTTATCGCTTATCAGTTACGAGTTTTAAGAAACATCAGATTAATGTTTTTCTATAAAAGCAGAGCAATTCACATGAAAATTTACAGTTTAACGTCTAAAAATGGTTAAATTACATTTAAGTCTTATACTAGTGTTGTTTGTTTTTGTGCCTCTTAAGGCTCAATGGGTAAGATTCTGTGGAAAATTCGAGAAGCCAAAATTAATGGAAAATTCATTGATTCTCAGGATCCACATTATCAATCTAGCAGAAATGCTATGGTGCACTTATTTGAATGGAAGTGGAGAGATATAGCAAATGAATGTGAAAGCTTCTTGGCACCAAATGGCTTTGGTGGTGTCCAAATCTCACCTCCTACTGAGAACACAGTAATTACTCTTGACTGGCTTAGTAGTAAGTATATCCTTTTAAGATTCTTAGGAAACATTCCTAAAATTTCTGATATTCTATCCAATGCACAGCTAAACGTCCTTGGTGGGAACGATATCAGCCAGGTAAGCCGTGAAAAAAATTTGTTAAGTGCAATTAATCTAATTAATGATAACTTAAAATAGCAAGCTATAAATTGGAAACACGTTCTGGAAACGAGGCTGCATTTGCAGATATGACTCGTCGTTGTAATGCTGTTGGTGTCCGAATTTATGTTGATCTTCTATTGAACCACATGAGTGCTACTAGTGGTGTTGGAACTGGTAACAATATTAAGTTAGCAATCATTCTGATTCCTTAGTTGAATGTTTTGAATATTTGCAGGTGGAAGCATGGGAAATGCATCAACGACTTATCTTGACTTCCCAGCAGTTCCATACACAACAGCAGATTTTAATCCATATTGCAGGTACTTTATTCTATGAATTAACTTTAAGTACTTCCTTATCATAGTCACAAGCAGCGAATTAGGTCTTAATTTTGATTCTCTTATCTTACACTTCAGCCTTGATTGGAACTCCCAAACAAGTATTCGAGATTGTTGGCTCGTTGGATTACCCGACATGAATCAGAAAAGACAAAATGTCAGAGATGCTCAAGTTAATTTGATGAATCATCTTATTGACCTAGGTGTTGCAGGTAAGCACGCAAGTCTTAATCTTATAAATTGATATTATTGTATCCAGCGCCACTTGTGATTATCAATCAATTGATTAGGAGTCGTACTTTAAACCAAAGTTTGTTTATGCTTCTTATCGAGCAATAAGTGACTTTTGATAATTAATTGACGTAAATATTTTAAGCACAGTCATGCTATTGATTACTTTTGAGTCCCCTTCTTCCTCTTTCGACACAATTCCTCAGCATCTAATTAATCATACCTAATTTGTCTTCCATTTCAGGTTTCAGAATTGACGCAGCTAAGGTAAATCCAGAATAATGTATAGCTTTACATAGCCATCTAATCGATGCTTTTACTTCTATCAACAGCACATGTGGCCTGAAGATTTAGAGCATATTTTTGGAAGATTGCATAACTTAAATACAGCTTATGGCTTTGCATCGAATAGTAGACCATTCATATTCCAAGAAGTTATTGTTGGAGATGGAATTGAGATGTAAGGATGGAACCTTTATTCCAAATTTAATTATATCCACAAAAATGTTTATTATTGCAGGAGACACTACACTCATCTTGGTGCTGTGACTGTATTTGAAGCTTCCAGGTAAGTTGAACTTAAAGCTTGCTTTTAAAAATCTAATTCCGATCAAAATTCATATAGAGTTCTTGGACAAGTTCTTCGTGGACATGCTGACATTAATGACTTGGTTTGGTTCAGAGATAGATTCGGCATTCAATCTAAGGAAGCACTTATCTTTGTTGATAATCATGTAAGGATTATTTGATTTATTGATGACTTGTTTAATCAATGCTTAAAACTTACAGGACAACCAAAGAGATGGAGGACTTCCGCTAACAAATCACCGTGAACCTCGTATTTACAAACTTGCAACAGCATATAATTTAGCTCAAGATTATGGACATCCACGTCTCATGAGTTCATACTATTTTACTCACAGAGATCAAGGACCACCACAAGATGCTTCACAGAACATCCTTACACCAACATTTGATGCCAATGGTCAGTGTAACAATGGATGGGTATGTGAACATCGCTGGCCAGCCATTAGGAACATGGTTCAATTCAGTGTTGCTGTAAAAGGAACAACTGCTCACAACTGGTGGACTGGCTGGAATGAAATTGCATTCAGTCGTGGAAATCGTGGATTTATTGTCATAAATGCTAAGGATAATGGAGAAGCAACAAATACTCGTTTATATACAGCACTTGCTGCTGGTACATATTGTGATATGGCAACAGGAACTAAAGTTAATAATCAATGTACAGGAAAGACTGTGACTGTTGGTTCAGATGGATATGCTAACATATATGTTCCAGGAGCTAACAGTGGTGAAGAAACCTTCCTTGCCATACATATCGATGCTAAATTGTAAATTTGAGATTAAAACAATAAAAAAAGAATTTTTTTAATAAAATTTCATTGAATCTTATCATTTACTTAGGAATAGGAATTTCAGCAGTAGCAATACATACAAAGTTTCACTCATCATTTGACCTTATTCACATTATACCTGTATATGTCAATCGACTGTAGAAAAATATAGATTGCTACTCACATCTTATCTCAGTTTATTATTGAGCGTTCACTGAAAAGCAAGTATTTTATTTTCGTCTGTACAGTCTATCTACTCATTTAATTATTGAAATTTAGAAGAAATATGAATAAAATTTTATTTACATTGTTGCACATAATCTGCGTGGTTTACGGAAATCCTGTTAAAAGAGATGGTGAGGTTATGAACATTTAAGCTTAGTTATCTAGTCGGATTTACCTGATTTTATAGTTTCAAGAATTATTCAAGCTATAACATCCATTAAGTTTGCATAATAAGAGTTTATTACAGTGATGGGCAACCTGTGTGACGCGGCACACTAGTGTGCAGTTAAAGTTTTATGGAAATGTCATGAATTGTGTGTCTTATTCAGTTTTGGTCGTGGCTTACAACCCAAAATAAAAGGTTGCCCATCACTGCTTTATTAGGACAAAGATTATTGACTTTTTAATCGATTCTCTTTTCCTTTTCTTGATATTGCAAAGTCATGCAATTGTTTGTTTACTATTTATTCAGTTCCAGTAGAACAAGCATGTATTCAAGTAATTTCAATTAAATCCTCTCATTCCATTTATAACATAGGTGCAAGTTACAAATTATCATCATCAAGGGAATTGACATCTTTTGATGAAATTCCAGTCATGATTGTAAAGCTTATTCCATCAAGTGAAAGTACATCAGATGATATAGAGCATGAAATACCAATTGAATTTCCATTTCAAATTGCCAGAAGTATCGACGAGATATTGGCTCTCAATAGAAATTCTTTAAAGACGGAGAAACCCAAAGTCGATGATACAGCCACTTGTCCAAATACAGACATTGTTTTCAATACTGAAGCAACAACACAAGATCCAATTAAATTAAAGAAATTAAATTCCATCTCAAAGGAAAGAAAAACGAGAGAAGAGAAAACGTTCAAAAATGTCAATAAAGAAGACCGGTCAGATTCTGATGCATCTGTGTCTATGTCATATTCTGAACCTTCAATATCAACAGATCGTAAAATGTTAAAGGAATTATCTAAGCTTAAAAGACAAAAAATGGATAAATATTTTACACAGAATGAGATTTCAAGGTCTTCAAAGGAAATAGCTAATTTATTTGAGGAGACGCTTGTACTTAAAAAAGTGAATGGGAAGCCTGTCAAAGGAACTTTGATAATCGAGAAAGTTGATGACAATGAAGCAGAGGAAACAGTCTTATTAGGAAAAGAAGATGGAACTGACGAAGAGTCGAGAAATCTTGATGGAATCAGTAAAACGGAAGAGACTCTTGTGCCTCTTACTTCTCGTATTTTGGATGTTTTGATGTATCCATTCCGAATGTTTTGAAGACCGATCTGAGTTTCGTGATTTCTACTTGAATATTAGTGGATTTTTAGACATTTTGAGCTCCTTAAAAGTAATCCTCAACAGTTTATACAACAGACGTGTGCCTTCTTCAGGGATTATCGAAATTGCAATTTTTGATACACATTTTTAACTTCTTTGGACCTTCAACTTAACAGGCGATTATTTAAAAATTTATAAATTATACTAAGTCATTTCTCAAAATATGTATAACGTTATGAATTATACATATCCATCAGTGATATGCGCATTTTATTATAGTTTTTGTTTAAAAATTCTAGTGAATAAAAGATGAGTAATCTTGAATGAAAAATATAAAAATTTGTTTTTGTTTACCCAAGTGTCTTCTTTTATGATGTATGTACATATCTGTGAATGAGAAATTCAATGAATAATTTGTTCACACATCCTGCAGCAAATGAAATTGAAAACTAATTGATTATGATTCAATAATGTGTGACTTTGATGACTCATGCTCTGCGGGATCAAAGGAGTGGAAGCTCTAAATTATCCTTACATAATCCTACTACTGTTGATAATTGATGATTAGCTTAGAGCAGTGGTGGGCAATCTTTTATTTTTGTGGTACAGTATCCCTAACAATCAAAGAGACATGTTTAGGTACGTAGTGCTATATATGTACCTTGAAAGTATGCTCTTTGCCTGCCCTATATATTCTCGGCATTTCCAAACTTTTTTGGCAGCACACAGGTTGTCCACCACTGGCTTAAAGATATGCAAAGAAATTTTGAAACTCATGTCAAGAAGTTTTGTTAACGGTACGGATACGAGTACTGTTAAATTTTCTCTGACTCGAACCCACGCGTCCTTAGATTAATCGTCGCATGCTCCTACTACTGAGTTATCGCGTGCTATTCGACTATATGGAATAGTGCCATATATAAATTACATTTTAGGATTTTCTAGAGTTTCCACGACTTGGCGATATCCAAATTGTTTATTGTTTTATTTAGGGTGACTTTATGCAAAGTTCAAATTTCTGTGCAAATTAATTCTGAAATAATAGAATTTTCAGATTCAAAGCTTTATTGGCATACATTACCTGATTCTTACATATATTAAATAATGCTGAATTTACTGTTGCAAAACATAGATCCCGAGCGAGACAAATGAAGAAAGCTACGTATGGAGACGGTTTCCATTTAATGTTACTAAAATAGTTTTTGCGGCGTCTTCCTGAGCGGACTAAAAACCATTAGAACTAGTTGTTAACAAGACATTAACTTGACCTCGAGTCAACTTTTCAATACAAAATCTGAGTCGATTTCAAGCTTTGACGTATTTTTGGGACAAATTAAAGATGCTGCTTTTAATGCGTAGACTTTTTATGACATTCTTCACTCTAGACCAGTGGTGGGCAACCTGTGTGACTGATGTGCCGCCAATAATTTTTGAAAAAGCCATGAGCCGTATGCCAGTGTGCTGTTTTGTCTCTAAATATAGACTCTCCATATTTATAGTTGACTGATGAAATATGTTCATGCGTAAATACACAATACACAAAAAAGGTTCAAATTCAGTCTAATTCATGTTTTTGAAATAGGATAACCAATATCAATCAATCTGTAATAGCATGCATGGATCAGTCAATTATACAACTTTTTGCTTCAAATCCTTCATAAATATTTTTATTTACAATATATAAGAAATATAATCTTTATCATCAAAATATAAACAAAAATCATGAATGAATGGATGAGATTATTTACATTTCATGAAACTCTCTCAATCGCCTTGGCATTGGCACTCCATAGAACTCAAACAATATAGAATTTGCAATATGATAGAAAAACTTTTTATAATTTTCGTAGCGTGCTTTTACTTCCTGTAGAATAGGAAAAGTTTCTATCGTTTGCATTTCATTAATGCTGTCCATTGACTCCAAATTAAGAAGTTGACGTGTAGCATTAATGTAGGTGTAAAGGTAACATGAAGGCGTATCACTGACTGTTGTTATTTTATGAAAAACGCCTGATTTGACACTGATGCTTTGTCCTTTTGATAATGAGCTTACTTCCGTGTCATTTTCCTGCTCAAATTTAACAATACCCTTAAGTACTGTTAATGTCACATTATCCATATCTGGTAATATATAATTATCGAGTGACATGCCTGGAAAGTCGGCTACAAACAGCACATCCGTATAGTTATTCCATGAATAAACTTCCTTTGTTATATCCATTATATCCTTTCGAAAATGTGAATACTCTTTCAATAGTGGCAATGTAAATGATGGAGTACGGAACGGATGCCAGTCACTCTTCAATAAATCAATTGTTGGATTGTAAATTCGTTGTTGGAATCTGCCATTTAAAGAGCACCATATGTCCATGTATATAGAATAGTTATCGGATGTAAGCATTGTATTTGGATTCTCATAAAAGTCAGCTATGAGATTGTGATTAATGCATTTGGCATATTGATAAGTCATGTCAGGATATTGTGTCCATCGATATGAATCAGTAAATGCTAAAGGTTCCATAAAATGTTGTTTATTATTTCCATGATCGACAACACGAACCGACACCAGCATTGTTGACCACTCGTTCATCATCATATCCCATGAATATCCGTAGATATGTCTCCAATTGTTATAGCCTTTTGTGATAAAATGTGAATAGGGTAGGAAGAATTGTAGACAGCAATAAATTAAAATGAGAAAAGTCGTAAATTTTTCCTTTAAAGTACAATGCGTTTTGTTGCTGTTCTGTTCCTTTTTACTAAATGACAACGTCCGCTTTATTTTGATAACTTTCTCTTCCTTAGCATTGTCGGAAGTCAATGAATATTTCAATTTCCTCCACACAGTTCGTGGCCAATGGTTTTCATAAAATAACGGAAGTTCAACAATGCATACAAATGGAAACATTCCAATATTAAAGATTCTTGAGTTCATGAGATGAAAGGCAAGTGCAAACATGGTTCCAGCAATCCTAGTTCTCTTGTAGATTAAGAAGAATGCAATGGATGTATCAAAAATGGTTGCAAACCAATGTACAACAAAGAGATTTGTAAGTTCTGTACCCAGCAACAGTCGAAATGGTGTGAATACCCAATGATGACTAAGATTCGTCATTGAGTGACCTGTGAGCCATTCAACTGAGAACTTTTTAAGTCCAGCAATAAAGTAGAGGATAAAGAATTGGAACTTCAGTAGAAAATAATTCCAGAATGGCACTTTAGCTTCAAGTTTATTACACCAAGCATCAAATGAGCTGTAATTTTGGAAATATAGTAAATTCATTGTGTATTAGTGTACAGTCCCGAGCGACACAAATGAAGAAGGCTCTTTCATTGAGCTTTTTACTAATGTCAACTGGAAGCTGCCTGCGTTTGGCAGCCAAACAGACGCCATTTGCCCTCCAAATTGAGGAAGTTTAACAGAGCCCTATTCACTTGTGTCGCTCGGGAGTAAGCACCTACCAGAAATGATGAGCATTTGTAAACAGGAACAGAAAGGCCACCAATCCATATAAATAGCTATGGTTGTTCCACGAACTCTTATCAAGTAGAAATATGTACCAGTAAGTAATAACAAAAACAAGACACGATGATTTGAATTTATATCCCAAAGTTATTCCCAGAGCTCCTGTAAACGATATTAAAATAAGAAAAGAAAAAATTCAATAAAAATTCTGTTTGCGGATAAACATGAAAAACGGAGATGAAAGGGAAATAAAGGAGGAAGCAACGTGATCAAAGAAATTTCATACAATTCTCGTAAATCAATCAGAACAGAATAAATCTTAAATTCTGAGTATATCTCATTTTTTTTATTTCCCTCAACGGGTAGGTATCGTGTTTTATGAGAAGCACACGAAAGAGATATTTTTTATTTCTCCTATTTCCATTTTTAAAGGAAGTGAATGATATAGGAATTTTATCGATTATTTTAGGTTGTGATTTTTAGAATGAAAAATTTAAAGAAAATATGGATATTAAGGATGTGGATTTATATTGTTATCGTTTTTATGCATTCATGTGATTCGTAAGTAGCTTATTGGCAGATTGGTTGAGTCTTTTGGTACCCGATTTTTGAAATACCGGACTACAACCATGGGTTCGGGGTGCGGTACCAGAAATGTTTTCACATGTTCTTTTTCAGGCTAACACCCTTTCTTTGCAAAGCTTTGTAGGCTTCAAACGAGTAATGCCATCAAAGGAGCGGTTTTCATCCCAGTACAGACTGTAGGTTTACGGAATGCAGAAGTCTGGCGAATCATCACTCGTTTATCAATTAGGAGCCTTTCCAATTGGATATTAACTTGTCATCCAGTCATAACGTATATTTTCCACTCGGGTACAAAACGCCATAGTGGAGCTCTGGATCTCAATTATCTGAATAGCTAAAGGTTTCTTTATGGGATCCATGCATTTTCTGACCACGTAGTTAACCCAAAAAGCACAAGGCGTAAAAAAGTACGAAGGTTGAGGTGAATCTGGCTTTGAGCCGGATTTGACACAATTAAATCCCACACTGGAGTCACGGTGGTCTGTAACACCATTTTCCAACTTTTGCACGCTGTAATTTTCGTACAAAATACACAATTAAATCAGATTTCCAATAAAAACATTAAACTGAATAACGTGTAGCTGATAATGCCTAATTGCTTGGAAATCCACGTGTTGATGAAAAAGGTTCAAAATCCAACATTTCATCAAAAGAACAAATCTCTTTCAATATTTTAATCATTTTTAAATCATAAACACAGCATCCTTTTCAAGAAAAACAGCATAAAGCTCAGCATCTCACCATAAAAAATTTAATCTCAAGCTTAAAGCCCAAAACATTTAAGAATTTAATGCTCATTATGATGGTCATTTGCTGTAAATATTTTTCAATTACAAAAAGGGAAGTAGAAAAAAGGTTTCATTCCTTCTTGGAATTCCAACAAACGGTCTAATTTTAATTAAAGCGTATTCGATGGTCGCACATCAGAAAATTAATTTAATGGAGAGAAAATTGCTTTTTATGTAATAAATACTGTCTGATGTAATTTATGAAAATCAATTAGGCATTCTTTTATGATATTCGCGTAGTCAGGAATGAGGATGGTGGAGATTGGGCTGCTCGCAAAAATTTAGGGTGAGGTTTGAGATTTTTCCACGAAAAACCCTAAAAAATTGAAGAATTTTGTCGAGAAAAGTTGTCGGTTGGAGTTGGGAATTCCTCGTTTCATTCCTTAATACGCCCCTGAAGACTGTTTCCACAAAAAAGCCGCTAATTTGTGTAATATATCACTTATGCCAACTCATTTCCAAACATTAAAATAAGCTTAATAATTCAATATTCCAAAAGTATTCATTTAACTTTCAGATCGTGGTCGTATACAGCGTTCCCGAGCGACACAAGTGAAGAAGGCTCAACCATGGAGTCCTAAATTTGACAGCCATATGGATGACATACTGAAGCCACCTTCCATTTGACGTTAATCAAATTAATTGATAGTAAAACCTTAAAAGCTCTTTGAAGCCTCCTTCATTTGTGTCGCTCGGGATTCCTTAATATCAGAACAAACTCCAAAAAAGGTAACAAACATTTACAAGAAAAGTAATTTTATTAAGGCATAAAATCATCACATTGTACTCACCTAACCACATTAAACAATAAATAAGACCCATTTTGGCTAAGGAGAATGGTTTTATGAACGGAAATAATGGAAAACGGCAATCTTTAGTCTCGCCCCAACGTAAGTCAAGATCACTCCCACTGCGCTCTTCTGGAATATCCATAAGCATCATAAAGCCTGCGGTTAAGGAAGAAATGAACATCAAAATTTATGATGATTTTTAAGATGTGATTCCATTGCGTATGAATATTTGAGGGATGTTAAGCCACAACAAACAAAAATTTCACAAGAAATCAACAGAAGTAATGGCTTTTAGGATTATTTTGCGGTTTCTACTTACCAAAAAGCATCCTACAGATGCCAAGACTCGCCGCATCAACGTCTGCCCACATCAAATTTGTAAAATCATCAAACGATGAAATATCCCGAATGTCATGGCCAGTAAAGTTGTTGAATAAAGTCTTGAGTTTCCTATAAAAACTTGTAAGTCGCTGTTCCATTATGTTCCTTACATTTTCCTTTTTACTTCTATTCTTTGATGTTTCCATACTTAATTCTGAGTCATTTATTTAATATTCTCAAAAACAAAGTTATTCATTTCCTTCATGCTGATGAGCTTTTGTGTATCCTTGAAATATATGAATTTTCATTAAGTTACAGTAGATATAACAAGAGAATAATGAATTTTATAAAGTAGAAAATTATGAAAATTTGAATAAGTCTTGATGTAGCCAAATATTGTTATTCAGTGGTGGACAACCTTTGGTATCTTATGGCACATCTTGGAGGTTAGCATTGATCGAAATTGCATTCAGTCTTATGGTTTTTCCAAAACATTTTGACTGCATGAAAGGTGTGCCGCATCACACAGGTTGTTCAACACTGTTCTAATTTATAAAGTTAGCTCTATTCCACTCCATGGATTGCTGTGTTTCAAGGATGTCATTATGAAGATTTCCTTTGAAACTTTTCTTAGAAATTTCATTTTATTCCAATTTTTAAACAATTGCTGCTTCAAATTTAGATTATTGAACTTAATGTGGTAAACCAGTGGTGGACAACCTTTTATTCTTCGCGACACGCATTGGTGGTTAGCCTTCACTAGAACTGAACATGGCAAAAGGTTCATGGCATTGCAAAGAAATTGACAATCCAAAGTGTGTCGTGGCACAAAGATTACCGACCACTGTTATAGACATGCAACTCTAGTTGTGCTAAGAAATCCAAAACTTTCCAGGATTTATTACGAATTTTCACGCTAAAGTCTTTGCTCTTAAGACACGTGCAATAGCTTCCATTCACAAAGTTAATTTTTAATGTGCTTCCCAAGGTGATTTTCTTCATTCACTTCCCTGACCATTAATGGAAAATCTAAATTGAATTTCGTATTACGATTATTATCAAAGCTTAAAGCTTTCTAATACACATCCTTGTTTCCGCATTAACACAATTTTTGCTTTTTCTCTCTCTATTTATACACGTTTGTTAAACAGCATAAAATTGGAAGCATGACATGATAAAGGGAAATTAAATGAGACAATTGTTTCACTTGTATTTCAATAGTTTTTATCTTTTTATCTTCTTTTGTCTGCATTTACGATAAAATTACAATTTTAGCAAATTAGAAATTTCTTAATGGGATTTTTTACAGGTAGGCATTATTTTTACGATATTATGCCTTTGTTTTTCACAATTAATAAGCAGAACAAGACTTTTATTTAGTCCAAACTGTAAAACGTGTTCGCTAGGGCGCCTTTAAGTCACTGTATTAAAGATAAGATGCATACCCTAACAGGCAAAGAGACCACTTTTAGGAAACCTAGTTGCCTTTCTCCCTTATCAAGAAGCAGAAAGCATGCTCTTTGCTTGTTATGGAAAGTTGCCCTAACGGTATCATAAAGGCTGATTTTAACCCAGGAAGGGTTGGAGGTTTGAAATCTTTTTGTATAGAATACTACAAATATAATTTTTAACTACAGTAGTCTTTGTACAAGTTAGGCTCGGAGATAGCAAGTTTTTGAGGCTGCCACCCTACAAGCGAAGGGTTTGAGCAAAATTTTAGTCTACTATTTTAAGTACACATCCCGGTACAGCTTCGGTCGCCAACAGTGTGTTAGATGATAACAAGAAGTACCACGTATTGGTACACACTTGATATTTGGTCAGCTTCGGAGTCAGACTTGATTCAAACCATCTCTGGATACACTCCTAAGTTTCATACTAGTGTAACAGTAAAATACGAAATTAAAATAATTTGATATTTGTGTTACATTCTGTGCACGTCGGTATAACTCTTTCAAGGAAGATAAAAATCTTAAGTCTATTCTCGCTTTAAAATTCAATTCCTATGAATTTGTTCTTTAAATTTCTATAGAAAATATATTAAAATATTGAAAGAGAAGCTTGAACAAAATGTTTATTTGATCCTTTAAAATTCCTTAAATGGAACTCCTTATCAGCTTATAAAATATCTTAAAGATTGATATTTTCATCCACTTTTTGAACTCTAAACAATAATCATGAATATTGTTCCTTATGCTTCACTTCAAAATTTGTTTATAAAATTAAAGCTTTTCATCCAAAACAAGCTTAACTCACTTTTAAGTCCATGAAATTGAAGCTTTTAAATTTAAATATTTCAGTTACACTTTTAACTAAAGTTTGTTGTATCCACAAGAATTTTATTTCCTTAATTTTTCATCTTTTCATTCACTTATAATCCCTTACAATATGTAGACCCGAAAAAAAATCTGTGACTCTTTCACATCGCGTTGTAATCTCTACTAAATCTGTCTCTGGAATGAAAATTCATCTCTGCCAAATTTATATTTCCATTGGAAAATAAAATTCTCATTTATTGGAAGCATTATTTTTATTTTGATATAAATATAACAAAGCTCCATGTGCTTGGAAATAACATGTGTTTGTGGAATAAAACATGTAAAATTGATAATGTGTTGTGGGTATTCAAACTTACGTGAATGAATACTGTGACGTCAAAAAGGTGTTATTTACAGATAGAAAATTACTTTAATTCTCAAAAAGGCACATAGGTTCATTTATTCCGTAACTCAAAAAATTGGCATCCTCTCCACCCTTCTCGCTATAAACGTTTCCTAATAAGTGAACAAACTCATAGGCAAATTTCATCTTTAGCTGTCAAATAGGCCATAATAGCCTCGGTATTGCCAAGATACCTGTCTGTCGATTTGGAGTTATTCCTGAATAAAACAACATGTTATTGAAACCTTTACGTCGTCGTATCAACAATAATACGTGCAGTTGCAGTGATGGTACACTGACGGCTGACTTCAATCCATTTTTGGAGTAGTTTGCTGTCTTGTACTGCTCGGAATTTGTTTTAAAAAGTGTATTTTTTCATATGTTAAAATTTCTTTAGTCAGAGTTGCCAAAAGTCGGGTATTGCCACTTGCCAGGTCATCTTCCGCAGGTGGCCCCTTTCGCTTATATCTGCACATTTTGGCTGAACTCATATGTTTTAGTTGATTTAAAGGTTACTGGAAGTTACATGCAGGAACCTTTGTCCAAACAGTCTGTAGCGGCACATTAGTGTGATGCCAAAATTTGTTGGAAATGCCGTAAACCGTATGACGTGTGTGCTTCGGTTTTGGCTCACCGCAAAAATGAGCCGTGGCATAAAATAGTTTGGACAACACTGATAAAGTCATCGGCGGTAAGCGGCAACCTGCAAAAGACCCCACCTGGGGAAACCCTAATTCGACAAGTTTTTGTCAATCATATCTACATACATGCCAAACTTGGTCTAATATATACATTTAAAAAATTGTAATCTAGGTATTTTAAATCTCTTTATCAGACGAAATAAAATAAAATACAATAAAATTATATCACACAGTTCGCAGTTTATTAAGACAGGTGATAATGTACACCTGACAAAAAAAAATGACTAAATTTAATTGTAAACTACTAACTATTAAATTAAATTGAGTATTAAATTGTATTGGTAGTAACTGGAAAAAAAAGTATTGAAGCTCCATTGAACTTGATAGTTTGGAAGTGCTTAAACTATAAAAAATTGATCTGGAACTGCTTAAAAAAGTGACAAAATTACATTAAATTAGCAAAAATTTACAAAATTTGATTTAAATCCAGTGCCAACATTTCTATTGTCAAAAGCACACGACCTTGATTATTTTACAATAACAATGAATAGTCAGCATGGATAGAAAGAGGCGAAAAGCTTGCAGATAAAAATTACAGGATTTTTTTACGATTTCCGATAACAGAAACACATGTATTGATAGCAGACAGACTCAACGTTCAAACAAAAAAATAATATTTTTTATTCTACCTTTATAATTACTGTGTCAGTAATAGTCTTGCTGTGCATTGAAACGTGAACAAAAAGTTAATTACACTTTTAATTGACAATATCCAAAAAAAAGTATAAATTGCCGAGATTTTAAGCAAAAATTTGACAAAAATTCAATTTCTAGTCATGAAAAAACTAGGGTTCGCCAAAATTAGATGCAGATAGATGCAGAGATGCAGAAAACTGCAGGCCTGCAGCAGGCCTGCGCATCTGGATGCGCATCCAAGTGCATCTGAAAATTTAACCAAATACTTTAAAAACTAAAAAAGTGACAAAATGAAAATGACAATTTTTCACATGAATTCACATATTATAATAATGAATAATTTTGGAAAATGCTAGTTTTTCCTTAAT
Source organism: Chironomus tepperi (assembly GCF_022539635.2). Lineage (NCBI taxonomy): Eukaryota > Metazoa > Arthropoda > Insecta > Diptera > Chironomidae > Chironomus > Chironomus tepperi. The sequence continues at coordinate 1,861,021 of NW_027226190.1, read as the reverse complement.
TTTCATATATAATGGTGAAAAACTTGGAAAAACTCTGGAAAATTACATTTTTTTAATTTTTTAAAAATAAAGTTAGAATATCGTAGAAAATGTTATTTTTGATTTAGTTTCCCAATTACGACGGTGAAAAACTCTCAAAAATGCAATTTTTCATCATTTTTTTTGAAAAAAATTTCCATACAAAAAGTTCAAATGGATGCAGTTGGATGCAATTGGATGCGCATCTGGATGCGCATCTAGAACAATAGAAACTGCAGGCCTGCTGCAGGCCTGCGCATCTGGACGAACCCTAGAAAAAACTGTTCTTCTCAATCAAAAACATTAAGCGGTGCTGCTACTTTTTAATATTTCTAGTTCTATTGCAATATTTCCTGTACTATACGCGAAAATACAATTTTAGTGATCTTTCTGTTGACAAGCAAAAGATTGTTTTGCTTTTTAATTCACAAGAGAAAATTGACTGGGAAAATACAAGTTTTATAGAATATGAAGCTAGTCGAGTTGGTCCTGGTGAGCAAGGTAAACCTTACAAGTTGACAGATCCAGAGGAGATCAAAAAGAATGAAGAAATCTTTAAAAAAGAAGGATTTTATGTCCTTGTTAGTGACAAAATTTCGCAGCAGAGAGCTCTTCCTGATCATCGGCCGAATTCGTAAGTCTGACACGTTTCTTGCAGATCAGTGCTTCTCAAACGTTTTGAGCGCGGCACGCTAGACTATTCATATAGTGTGGAGCCACACTATTCGATAAACAGCTGTTGTGTCTGGCGATAAACTGGTGTGTCGTGGACAACATTTTGAGAAGCACTGTTTTAGATAATTTTGTGTACAATTTAATAATACGGAAATGTGTTTTGAACACATTAAACCTGACATCTTAAAAAATTGATAACGTAAAGAAAAACAATGAGTACAGTGACATATTTAGGGTTGATTTATATTTTTTGGGAGTTTGGGCATCAAAAAGTTGTGATTTAGATTACTAGATTAAGAGAATAAGCAATACTCTTTGCCAGTGATGTGCAACCTGTGTGCCGCGGCACATTAATGTTTCACCAAAAAATGTTGAAAAAATCAAAAACCATATGCCAAAGTTTTTTAGACTCACAAGGGTCACTAGCGTGCCGCGACACACAATTGGCCAACACTGCCCTAAAGGACAAAGAGCATGCTCTTGAGAGCTTGCTCCACTCAAATATAATAGTTGAGCATGCTCGCGAGTGTTACTTTCAGCTCACTCTAGTCTTGAGTTCACGCTATTTGTCTTTTATGGTTCCTTTATTCATCTAGACCCAAATAACATTAATGAAACTTACTGATCATATATCTATTTCTGACTACACTTCTGAATAATAATTTATCTTTTTGTTTTTATATTTTTTACTGTCTGAAAAAACAATTGATTCAGATGCAAACACAAAAAGTATTTGAAGACACTGCCAAAAGTATCTGTGATAGTGACGTTCCATAATGAGGTGTGGAGTGTCTTATTAAGATGTATTCATTCAATCTATAACCGATCACCACCTGAGTTATTGCATGAAATTATTTTAATTAATGACAAAAGTACATTTGAGGAACTTTATGAGCCACTTAAGAAGTATGTGACTGATGCATTTGAAAGAAAGATTAAGATCCATGAAAATGAGAAACGAGAAGGATTAATAAAAGCGAGAATGATTGGTGCAAAATTAGCAGAAGCTGAAGTGATCATATTCCTTGATTCTCATATGGAAGTAACAAATACATGGCTACCGCCATTGCTAGAACCTATTGTATATAATCCGACGTATGCCACGGTTCCACTTGTTGAAGGAATGAATCATGCGACTTTCGCGTATGAATTTATTGGTCATGGATATAGAGGAACTTTTGACTGGAACTTCAGATATCAATGGATTCCATTTAGAGAAGAAAGAAAGGATCCAGGTCAGAATTACAATCTTTCAAGCATGACAGGTAAGCTGAAGTATTCACCATCAAAGCTTATTACTAAAATTTGTCATTTTTAGGAGGTGCTTATGCGATTCGTAGGGAGCATTTCTTTCATCTAGGTGGATATGATGAAGAGCTAAGAATCTGGAATGGTAATAATTTATTTCTTATTAATCTTCAGATAAGCATAAAAACTTTTAATTTTAGGAGAGAACTACGAGTTGTCATTAAAGCTATGGCTGTGTTCAGGTGGAATATTCACAGTTCCATGTTCAAGAATTGTTCATTTAAGTAAGCAGTTTAGTGCTTATCGAGATACAGGTGATAAATCCGATTTTGTTGGCCGAAATTTAAAACGAGTAGCAGAAGTATGGCTTGATGATTATAAACAATATTTCTACAGAAATGAACCAGAACGATACAGCAAGATTGATGCTGGAAATTTGACAGAACAGTTCAAAAGAAAGGAAATGCTTAAATGCAAGCCGTTCAAATACTTCCTTGATGAAATTGCACCAGAAATGCTGATGTACTATCCAATAGAACCGCAATCATTTGCGTCATTTTCTATACAGCACATGTCATCTTTGAGATGCATAAGTCTCGCTAAAAACGCCTATCACGAACATATAATTCTAACAGAATGCAGTCAAGACTTGACGAAACCTCAGTTTGGAACAGACTTTATCTTAACACTTGAGAAAAGCATAAAGTTCAATGATATTAATGATCAATGCTTAAATGGAAATACGTTAGCCCTATCAAATTGTCATCACACTGGTTATGAACAGCATTGGGCATTTAATTTAGATTCAAGACAAATTTATCAGACATATGAGAAAAAATGCTTAACTGGAAGTGACACAGACAGTTCACTATCATTAGAAACATGTGATGATAATCTACAAAATCAAAAATGGAGATGGGGATATGAAAATGTTACTGCCCTAACGAATTGGGACAAAACGGGGATTAGAGTCAACTAAGACTTATAATGTCCTAAATGTTGACGCTGCCTCTTGTGATTATTCCTCAAATATATTGAAGAAACTTCCTCAAAGGAGATGCTAATTGTTAAGGAATCAGTACAGAATATTTTTTTTTACCAATAATCAGAATAAGACAATAATTGTAAAGTTAGGCATAAGATATGAATAAAGCCTTAATATGTAAGGGTTCGTTCACTTATTAGGTTAACCGATAAATTGACTTTTTGACTTATGTACCGCTCCTACGTGACACTAAATACGTTTTTACTTACTGCAACCATGTTCCCATGTGGAGCTTGAGTTACGATAGATGGCTTTCCATCTGTTCTGTTGCTGGCTCTTTCACCTAGTTTGTACATATTCTCTTTCCGCGCGTTGAGCGTAACAATCAATTCTGCGCCGAGTAGCTTTTGGAGTTGCCCTTGTGGATTCCATCTAAGAGCTGTGTAGCAAACTTGTGTTTCTGTCCCAGCAATTCCATTGTGTATCTCTTGTATTTTTCTTTCGAAGAGTATGCCCTATCCAGCCGTACTTCTTCAGTAACACAAAATGAGGCTTCATACTTAAAATATAGTGCTCGGCCAAGAACCGCAGGAATGCATTTTAGATGCGCAGAAAAAAAAAATCAAGTTTTATTGTAAATTAAGAAGTTTTTCAACATCTTCGAAAATTAATGACAAGTTGATGACAACAAAAACAGAACTAATACCTAGATACACACTAAAATAAACACTTTTAAAGCATATGTTCCTCTCATTTTTTGCTACTCAGTTCGTGTGTTAATATGTGGATACTTGGAGTATATTTTCTAAATTTTAATTCTTCATAATTTAGCAATGCAGTATCTAGCCATTAAAAGGACACTGTCGAAGCTAAATCTCAAGCTGTGCTGCTATCTTCTGATCTCTTTTGTTATTGTACGATACTTAATTTTAAATACAGATAGGCGCAATCCTGATAATATTGTGAAACAGAAGGAATCAAATGAATTGTTAACAGATCAACCAGAAGACTTACAAACAGCTGAGATTTATAATGAAGAACTACAACAAAAGCAGACAACAGCGCCATCAATTGAAGTCACTAAACTAATTGAAACAACTGAGTCCATTATAGAGCATCAAGAAAAGATTGATTGGGAAGATACAAGATTTATTGAGTATGAGTCTAAAAGAGAAGGACCTGGCGAGCAAGGGAAGCCTTATACATTAACAGATCCTGAAGAAATCAAGAAAAATGAAGAATTATTCAAACAGGAAGGATTTTATGTCCTTGTTAGTGACAAAATCTCTAAACAGCGAGCATTAAAGGATTGGAGACCTGACAGCTGCAAACACAAAAAGTATTTGAAGGCACTGCCAAAAGTATCTGTGATAGTGACGTTCCATAATGAGGTATGGAGTGTCTTATTAAGATGTATTCATTCAATCTACAACCGATCTCCGCCTGAGCTACTGCACGAAATTATTCTAATTAATGACAAAAGTACATTTGAGGAACTGTATGAGCCACTCAAGAAGTATGTGACTGGCTCGTTTGAAGGAAAGATTAAGATCCATGATAATGAGAAACGCGAAGGATTAATTAAGGCAAGAATGATAGGTGCAAAGTTGGCAGAAGCTGAAGTGATCATATTCCTTGATTCTCATATGGAAGTAACAAATACATGGCTACCGCCATTGCTAGAACCTATTGTCTATAATCCTACGTATGCCACAGTTCCGATCGTCGAAGGACTGAATCATGCGACATTTGAATACATATGTATTGGAAATGGCTATAAAGGAATTTTTGACTGGAACTTTAGATATCAATGGATTCCATTTAGAGGAGAAAGAAAGGATGTTAGTGCCAATTTCAATCTTTCAAGCATGACAGGTAAGCAGAAGCATTCAACATCAAAGCTCGTTATTAAAATTGGTCAATTTTAGGAGGTGCTTATGCGATTCGTAGGGAGCATTTCTTTTATCTTGGTGGATATGACGAAGAGCTAAAGATTTGGAATGGTAAGTAACTGTAACTTTAAAATTAGAATCATAAGAATAAGCTTCAATTATAGGTGAAAACTACGAGTTGTCATTAAAGTTATGGCTATGCTCAGGAGGTATTCTCAAAGTTCCATGTTCGAGGGTTGCACATCTAAGTAAACTTCACAGTGCCTACCGATTTACAGATGACTCATCAGATTTTGTTGGTAGAAATTTAAAACGAGTAGCAGAAGTATGGCTTGATGATTATAAACAATATTTCTACAGAAATGAACCAGAACGATACAGCAAGATTGATGCTGGAAATCTGACAGAACAATTCAAAAGAAAGGAAATGCTTAAATGCAAGCCATTCCAATATTATCTTGATGTCATTGCACCTGAAATGCTGTTGTACTATCCAATTGAACCACAATCATTTGCGGCATATTCAATTCAGCATGTTGAATCTGAAAAATGTTTGAGCTTGCATCAATTGAATTATGATGCACATGTAGTCTTAGCTAACTGTAGCTACAACCTTTCAAGTCCATTAAAAGGTTCAGACTTTATATTAACCTTAGAGAAAAGTATTAGATATAATGACATAAATGATCAGTGTCTTAATTCCGATACCATGAAATTATCAAATTGTCATCATTTAGGAGCTGCTTATGGACAATATTGGGTCTTCAAATTACAAACGAGACAAATTTATCAACCTCTAAAGAATAAATGCCTGTCAGGAATTAATGATACAATTTCCTTACAAGACTGTGATATAAACTTACTAAATCAAAGATGGAGATGGGGATATGAGAATGTCACAGCACTAGAAAATTGGGATACAACAGGAATAGTTTATTGAATAAATTAAGGAACAACTTTTTAATTCATAAATTTTATATACAAATTTTCCCATTAAATTATACTTTACAATCGATTCTGAGTCGTCCATAATTTTGCATACAATCCATTCTTTTTCAAAAGTTCTTCATGCGTTCCACGTTCACCAATTTTACCGCCATCAAGTACGATAATTTCATCTGCATCCATAACAGTCGATAAACGATGTGCAATGCAAATACTTGTTCTTCCTTCCGTTGCACGAGACAGTGCATTCAGAATATTCTGTGGATAGATTACAAGATAGTGAGTAGATTACAAAAGGTTTGTGGACATTTTCCCAGATTTACCGTTTCTGTGATTGAATCTAAACTGCTCGTCGCTTCATCAAATATTAAAATTGGTGAATTTTTCAGAATAGCACGTGCAATTGCCACCTGTTTGAAGTAAATGAATAAAGCATGAACTTAGTAGTCTTTGAAATTTAAGGATTTAATGACTTACCCTTTGCTTTTCACCTCCACTCAATTTCAATCCTCTTTCGCCAACTTGGGTTTCGTATTGATTTGGCCATCTCATAATATTATCATGTAAATCAGCCATAGCTGCAGCATGCTTCATCTCACTTTCTGACTTGTTCAAATCACCATATTGAATGTTATGTCTTATTGTATCATGAAATAGTACGGAATCTTGAGGTACAATAGCAATTGATCTACGTAAACTGCTCATATCAACATCCTTGATATTTTGACCGGCAATAAAAATGTCACCATTTGTTGGCTCAAAGAATCTAAATAAAAGTCGAACCATTGTTGACTTTCCCGAACCTGATCCACCAACAAATCCAATCTTCTTTCCAGCAGGTATCATGAAATTTAAATTTTCAAAAATCGTCTTTCCATTTTCATATTGGAATGAAACATTCTTAAACTCAATTTGTGCATTATCACGATTTACCAAAAGTGGAACAGCATCAGATTTGTTCTGTACACGACTTTCTACACCCATAAGTGTAAACAATGATCTCATATCAATAAGTGCTTGACGAACTTCACGATAAACACTTCCAAGGAAATTTAAAGGAATTGACAGTTGGAACAATAATCCATTGACCATAACAAGATCACCAACTGTTAAAGTTCCTTGTGAAATATCTCGTGCAGCCATAAGCATTATTGCACTTAAAGCAACACTGAAAATGGCATTTTGTCCAAAATTCAATAAAGCCAAACTGGTGCTTGTTTTAAGGCTTGCATCTTCGTATACTTTGAGAACTTTATCGTATCGATTTGCTTCATAATGTTCATTGTTGAAATACTTGACAGTCTCATAGTTAATCAATGAATCAACTGCCTTATTTCCAGCCTCATTCTCAGCTTTATTCATAAAAATCCTAAACTTTGTTCGCCATTGTGTAACTGAAAGTGTATAAGCAGCATAAACTCCAACACATCCCATTGAAATTCCAGCATAAGCTAATCCACATTTTGTGCCCAATATCGTCGACACTAATGCAAGTTCGAAAATTGTTGGAACAATATTAAAGACCATAGCATTGAGTACGAAGTTGATGCCACGAGAACCACGATCGATGGTTTTTGAGAGAGCTCCTGTCTGTTTGTTGAGATGAAATGCCATATCGAGATTGTGAAGATGCATAAATGTGTTGACAGCAATTTTTCTTATCGAATGCGAGGCAACACGTGCGAAAACTGCATTTCTTAATTCATTAAAACCCGCAGCACCAGCTCTTGCTATACCATATCCAATCAGCATTGAACTTATTAAGGCAGCTGTCGTTTGAGTTGGTGTTCCCATTTGAAGGATATTTAAATGATCTATTGCTCCTGCAAACAGAAATGGCACACAAACATTCAAAAGTTTGGCGCCGCCAAGAAGACTCAACGATAGCATCACTCTGTAAGTATCATAATTTGAAAGAAGGATATAGGAACATTAAGTGATATGGAACGAATGTGCTCAAATTTGTGTCATAAACTATCAATAAAAGTAGAGAATTTATTGAGCAATATTTATGGCATTTTAAGAAGGTTTTATGGAGCATATTAAAAAACTTTGACATTATTCATCTATGCTACATAAAGTCAGACTTATGACACAAACAGCATAAACAAAAGTCAATGACATTTACCTCTTTCGAATGAATTCATCATCTTTGGGCCAAATATACGAAATCATTGCCTTCAGCATTTGACTCGATGTGACTTGTTGTGCATTAATGTCTCCCAATGCGTCATGTCCGAATGAAGAAGCACCTGGATGGAAACATGTTCGAATTTGTTGTTCTTGAGGCCAATTTCCTTATTTTTTTTCATTATTGATTAATTTTTATTGAATTTTTGTCACGATTGTGACCAATTTTTTGAGATTTTTGAAGGGTTGTTAGGGTTATTGTTTTGAGTAGATATCCCCCAAAGATTATTTTTATATATTTACAAATTGAGATTTATTTAAATTGAGAATTTAGAGGGAAGAGAAAGAGAGATTTGATGATAATCATTAATTGATTTTAATAATATCATACCAAAATTTACAAGCAATTCAAATCTATAGCTACTTGATAATGGAAAGGCTTTTTTTGACAGAATCATCAAAAAGTGAGGATTGTTAGTCATACTGAATTTTTGAGAATTTGAGTCTTGCGTTCCTGTTATACAAGGCATTAATTGATATGAAAATTGACTCAAAATGTTTAATTAATTTCCAAATTGTTTGAGTATGTAATATAGGAACAAAAATGGATTTAATCACTCATGTATGATAGACAATAATATGCTATAGATCAGTGCTGGACAACCTTTTATTTTGGCCTTGGTGGTTAGCCTCGACTGAAACCGACTACGGCATACGGTTCAAAGCATTTCTAAAAAAAATTTGGGGTCGCGACACACAGGTTGTCCATCACTGCTACAGATACATATTTAAGATGCTCTAAATTTATGAAAAATGATGAAATCCTCAATTATGGACATAATTTAAATTAATCCTTAACTTGTCTGATAAAGGTTTAATTTCTACATGACTAAATACTCAGTTTGATATGATTTATGACTCAACATCCAAAAGTTTGAGTTTGCTCATGTAACTGCTTGATAAAATGGAACTGAACCCAAACAATTAATGGACAATGTCGTTTTACCCCAAATGATTTTTTCTGTCGATTCTTTCAGCATGTCTGAGTAAAAAAATGTGAATGCTTTTAATTTGACAGACAGAACAAGAAAGTTTGTGGCATTTCTTTCCTGTTGATTTAATTTCCGATATAAACTTTCTGTTATCACATTCCTTTTTTTTGTCCTTTTAATTTATGTCGCCTACATTATCAGACTTAACAATCAACCGAATGATAAACTACTTTGAGGTAAAATGGATTATGTTGAGCATTCATGATTGTGACCCTTTTTTATATCCCCAATATTTTAACCCTTTTCCTTCATTCTTATCTTTCTTTCAATTCCCTCAACATGCAGCATCAATTGATTACTAGCTGAGACAAAAAATGTGGAAGACTTCCAGTGGAAAGCTTCTCAATTTTCATATTTCATGATGGAATGGAAGCTTAATGAGAGAATTTAATGGAAGCTGAATTTTCCAGGATGTGAGACCTTACAAATCATGTCGAGTAGCACAAAAAAGAGTTGTAAGAAGCTTCTGTATTTATGAGACATAAATGTGATATTTGTGGAAATTTAATACATTTAATGGATCCAAATCAGTCTCACGGTATCACTAGGGCAACTTTGAGTCTAGCTGTTATTTCGGCGACGAAGCTCTACCCCAGCAAACATTTTGAGCTGTTCGAGCAATTGTGAAGGATCCTTTACATAATCTAAATTCCAAAACGAAGCTCTAAGGCAGAATAGACTTAATTACAGCATTTAAAACTTTTGAAATCTAAAAGACACAGCATGTTCATAATCACACGTTCTTAATAATTCATCTTCCATTCCTTCCTCTCAAAAACTGCTTCATTCAGCCACATGAAGCAATTCTAATCTTCTTTTATGCTCATACCATTACAATTAATTTTATTTGTTTTTCATAAAACGAGAAGAAAATGTTTAAGGCTTTATGCCTTCATCTTCATGCGAAAATGATAGAAAAATGAATGTTAAATATGAACAGTAATAAAAAGAAATTCTAAATTAATTATGTGAGTTGCATGAGGATACAAGTCTAAATGAAAAAGGAATACACGTGTCAAGCATAACAAACAAGTCATGCGAATATATTTCCACTTGTTTGTCTTCATACTCAATGTGTGCGTTATATTTGAACATTTTATTACGTCTCTGCATGCTTACCTGACTTTTTGCCTTTCTTTACAAAAATATTTCCCAAGATATTTGTTCCGAGAGATGATTTATCATGTAACACATTGTGTTTGTTACCGCTGCTGGCATGCTGTACTGTGCCACTTTTGTTATCGATCGAATGAACTTTTGTCGATGCTGCCTGTGAATTGAAAAAGTTTAAGATGAAGAAAATTCACATGAGACTTTAAATAAAATGAAAATGGATTTTGCCTGGAATAAGGAAATGAGATAACGTTACAAAAAGTGCTTTCATAAATTCTATAGCTTTATTGATTTGTATAAAAATATAAAAGAGCATTCAAAACCTTTTAAGGCAAATTTTGCTGGGTTTATTACGCTTCAATTAACATTTTCTTCAAATTTTCTGAGGAAATGTTCACATGTGATGTCCATCACTATTCATGTGAAGGACCTCAAATTTAAATTTGAGGATGCTTTATTACAATTAATCCACAAGTTTTTAAAACACGATTTAAACTTAATTTAACTTCAATTAACGAAATTATTTCATTAAAATTTAATCAAATTCATTAAAATCATAAATGCAAGGATACAGCATGTCTAACAATTCTGAATCTTGTACGTAAATTTAAAGAAAAGGAAACTCAATTTTTCTCGCATCAAAAGGCTTCAATAAGATTTAAAACTTTATCTATGAGGTTTTGTGATTCATGAAAATATTCTAAGCACGTTTGGGCACTTTTACTTAATTCAGCCTGACTTTTTAGTCCGTTGAACATTTTTTCCACATCAATTCTCTTCTTCTTTATGATTTCAACAGCGTGTTCCTTAATGTCATTAAAATTTAATTCATCACCAAAAGCGACTTGTGTAAGATTATAGACATTATGTGGAAGTAAAAGTATAGCAAGTACGGCTTGAAAATTATGATTTAATCCGTCATTCATATCAATGTACATCTGATGATCTAAATTATGATCTCTAATGAATTTGTATTTATGCTTTGGAATCGGCATTGTTCTTAATTCATTATGTGTTTTAATATAATTATTTATGTCATCTAACGTAAATTCTAGGAAATCCATTTCATTGTTGGGTAGAATGAATCCATATTCAATTAATAACTTTGTATTGTTGTATGTTCCATAATTAATGAATATCTGCTCATACTTCTTTCTCGAGTTTGATGTAAAGAGCATATAAGTTAGTCGAATCTCGTCACTCATAATTTTTGAAGCATTATTCTCTATAAATCCTTCCGAATGAGACAATTGACATCTAGTGGTTGCTTTATCAGAGTGATTTAGTAAATCAAGCATTGGCGCAAGTGCCATATTTGGCTCATCACTAAGTAATTCTTTGAAAACTGGATCATGATCAACAAGTGGTAGAAATGAATTTGATTTGACGTAGACACTACGCGAATTGCATGCGAAATATGCAAATTTGAATACATCGATTGTGATTCTGTTGCTAATAATGCTGTCCTTATGAAGGAGATTATTTAAATGCTGATAGTTTGTCTTAATGATATTATTCTGTTCTACAACTTTCTCTAGAATATAATCAGGTAAATTATAAAGCTCCGATTTCTTACAAAAATATGGCATAGAAAAATCTTCTGGTAACGTCTTAATGTACTCAATCCATTCTGAATTATCAGCTAATATGATTTGGTATGATAGATAAAATGCTAATAAAGCTTGAAAAGAGATAATTCCTTTCAAATTGCTCAATTCTTCCTCATTGAATAAATCAATAAACTCATTATCTGATTCAATTGTGAAATATGAGATTAGACATTTGAATGGAAGGTCAATTATCATATCATTTTCATCAATTCCTTTCTTAGCATATAGTCCGCGACCAGTCATTGAGAACGATGATACAGTTAATCCATTTTCATTTCTCCAACCACGATTTGAGAGGAATTTAATTAAGTCATGATGAACTTGAGAATCAGGTAATTGACTTATATTTCGTTCGTTTTTTCGCAGACACCGATAACGCTTCGTTCGACCCATTTTTTGTGTGAATGTATACAAATCACAAATGTATAGAAATATTCAAGGACACAGATTTTCACTTCTTATTTATAAGACTGATGTCAAACTACTTATCGTCTCTGGATTTCTAGATGTAACAAAAATGTCTAATGTTGATGAATTAGTTCTGAAAAATGGAAAATTTATGGATCAGCTGATTGAAAGAAATCCAGAGACGTAAAATAGCATAAATGAATCTAGTATAATCTCATACTTACTCTTGCAAGGTTATATTGATAACAATTTTTGATGATCTGTTGCTGGTTCTTATGCAAATATGATGATTTTGCTAATGTATTATGTAAAATTATTCTTTGACATCCAAAAACTTTAATATAATTCAAAATTGCCATCGTTTCATGCTTGTTTCACTATTAAATTGATATTATTAATGATTTTGATGTTCTACAGATAACGTTCACTCGGTTTTTATCGATAATTAAGTGGTTTAAACACGTCAAAATGATAAAAATAAATTAAATTATTCTCAATTTATTTTTCTCTCAAACTCGGGGCACGAAACTACGAGAATTGAAAATTTTCAGCGGGATTCTTAAATCGTATAAAATCTCAAAAACTACTTTTGTAATCATAATTTTATCAATTTAATTAATTAAACATATATTCTTATTAGCAAATTAAGTAAGAAATAAAGCATGACAATGTACCGAAAATGAGATTTTTAATGAAATATTTAAACACGTTGTCCGTTAGTACAGTCAACTCTCTCAAAAACCCCGGTGAACATTAAAACCCCGAATTCAAAAAATTCGTTAAATCGAAGTTGCTCTTGATTAAATTTTTTAAGAGAGCTTGAGTGAAAAATTTTTTAAAAAGTTATATTCAAGTGGATCTAAACGTTAGTTATCTGTGAAAATATTAGATTATCGTAATTAAAGCATTAATAATGTAAGTGAAATTGAAGTTTAGTGAAATAAATTGTGGTAACGTAGTCAAAAGTGAAAAATTGTGCAACATATTCATCTACATGGTCATTTGACATTTTATTACTTTAAGTACGATTTTATAGAAGATACAAGGTGTCAGAACGCGCTTATGTCATTGTAAAATATAGAAAAAATATGTGTTGATCAGATAAAATATGCGAAATCAGTCAAAATTAGATATATTGATTTTTCTAAATCTGCACACATAACCTGAAATCGTTAAGGCATAAAGTATCGTTGTGCAGTGCCGTTTAATGGTAAAACTGACACTGAGTCATAATTCATGGAAATCAATGATGTCAGAAAATTTTTGGTTTTTATATAAGTTTTTATATTTCTCTATCAAGCAAATTTTTAAGACAAAAAACCATTAAAGTGAATTATGCGAAACCTTGATCTATATTAATAGAAAAGAATTGGAAAAGCGCATGATCTGAGAGAACTCAAGAAATAATTAAGAAAATATTTCAAGGGTTTTCATTTTTTTGCTTACTCGTTATAGTTTGACTTTAATAAATCGTACAAGACATTCACTTCATTAAGTCTTGTGACCTCCTTTTCATGAATACATAAATGTCGATCATAAATTCCTGTTTTACATATGCAGCATAATTGCACGGCTTTCCTCAAACATGCCTCGACGTTGAGCAATACATAAAGAGAACATGAGATAGAAATAACACAGACGAGCCTCTCATTTCTGACCTATAAATGCAGTCGTACTGTTATCTCTCTCTAATAATATATAAAGATATTACGTCACAGACACACTTCTCACATTTCTGTAAAATTTATTGCGTAAAAAGTATAAGCAGCAAGAAACTCCCAGTAAATTTTTCTGTTTTATGAATGAAAAACTTCTCGTGTAGGTTTTTTTCCATGTTCTATTTATTCTCTAATGCGGCAACAAGAAGAATAGATATAAACTGTGTATATGATCAGTTGGGTGTATTTCTGGTTTATATATTTCAGGATGAACGATTTTGTCTGAATCATAAAAGTATGCGATTTGTCTAGAAATAGATTCCGAATAACTAAAAAGCTGCCTTCTTTTTTAAAAAGCATGATGGATGAATTGAAAGTACCGTTAGCATTTACTTACCACGCAGGCATATGACTTGTCAAAAATTGCTTTTCGAATTTCTTTCAAATGGGGCTTAACGCAAGAAGACTATAAATATAGTATCCATGCTAAAAAGAAAATATGAAAATGTGTGAGTTGACTTTGAGTCATTTTTCCTTCATCACTTTTGTCAATGTCAATGATGGTTGCATCATGAGACTTTTTGAATAGATTTTGATTAAAGTTACCTGCTTTAGTTAATCAATTTCATCATTTTCCACAACTGTTGGCACATATTGTCGGCAAAAAAATTCCAATTAAGTTGATATGAAGTATATTTCCACGTGATAAGATACCGTACTAGTATATTATTGCGATAAGCGCAGTGCATTTTTAAAACTACGTCAATTGTTTGGTGGCAGAATCATATTTGGGGTTTTTTATGAGCAGACAAGGAGATTAAGATATATAAATCAACTGACTAGATAGGGTTTGGCACAATTTAATCAAAAGTTATCAATTAGTGCTTCTGTTTGAAGATTAGTTTTGTTTTGAAATCAGAAATTTAATCTAATTATTAAATAGTTTATTAAAGTTTTTATCAGACTGCTTAAAAAATCAATTGATTTCGCTTAGTTGCTCAAAGTGAAAATAATCGACCTCATATGTTTGGCAAATAGTGTGCTAAATTGTGCTTGAAGGTGTGCGCAAAAAATTTGAGTCTAATTATTTCTTCGTTGCTAAAAACTGTTTCTATGTGAAATCACCGCTGTACAAACGTAGTTCAATGATCTCTTTTTGATCTTCCTTTTTCATATTTTTATTTTGAAATAAGAGAATACAATCAAATATATGAAAGGTTCTCGCAATAAGTATAATAAACAACAGCATACATTTATTGAAACACGAGTAAAGAGACGACACGCGAAAGCACAGCCTTGGACGCTAATAAATAATTTTTTTAATATTCCGATATTTGCCTTTTATATTTGTCATTTTTGCATAACAACTAGTTTAAATGGGTAATCAGATAACACTTGCTCGATAATTACCGGCTGAATTTTAATATTTACTTAAGAAATTATTTTACGGCGCTGTTGGGAACTTTGAATTGTGTACCAAAGCAGTTGAAGTGATAATTTTTGCAGATAATAGATTATGGACTTTGAACAATAACTTTATTTGCAAATGTATCTGGAAAAGTTTTTGACATTCTTGACATTGTTATTGAAATATCTTAAATTGAGTAGAACAGCACGTAAATAAAACAATCAAGAATTGTAGTATTATTTTGGAGTAATACAAATATCGTGACTAATATCCGCAACATGTGTTCAGTCACATATTTGGGTAATACATAGAATTCATATTAATCACACTGTTCTTATCAGTATTACACTAGTTTCCCAGAACGCAGAGAAAGTCGGTTGAAGTTGCAGAGAGTTAAATCAAATAATATGTGTGAGAGAATGAGAATCGTGCTCAATAACATTTTCTCCTAAGTCTTCCTTCTCTATGACCTTGAACGTGGAATAAATTAGCAATGTCAAGAAAAGAATTCTTCTGATACGCAAAAATTGTTCTGGATTCTTCCGGTATTTCTTATCTAATCAAATTTTAATTATCACTAAACACTCTTACTGTCTATTTTTATGCATATTCGTAATATGACGCTTCTTAAAGTCTTAAGGATTTGTTTTCTTTCTTAAAACTCTTGAATATTCAGAAATAAGAGAACAATATGAAGTCAAAATAACAACAACAAATATGATTCGTGTGCTCAGTCATGAAAAAGAAGAACCGAAATACATTTGTGTATTGTGAGAAAAGAAAATGCGGCATGTGAGCTAAAAAATATATTTTCTCAAAGCATTTCAGTTCAGTTGACTCACAACAATCGGTGTGGAAGCACCCAAAAAAATAATAAATAAATCAATTGGGAATATCTTATCAATTTGAAAATAAATCATTGCCACAAAATTTTACTTTCGATTTTTTTTGGTGAACACTTGAGAATATTTTAACTATAAAATAATTAATTTTTCGAAGAAATTTATTAACGAAATAAGAAAAGTAAAAGTTTTATAATAGAAATTACGCCTTTAAGTAAATTCAGGTTGGTTACATAAGAACAAGAAAAAATCGAAAAATATAAAAATTCACGAAAAAAATCTTTAATTGTCAAGGCTGTGAAAAAGTTATAAATATTTCTTTTATATATTATCTAAAACGTGAGTACAAAAGAATTGTGTGTGTGTGCGTAATAGTTTTTATAGTGACAATTAATGATAACTAGTCTGAAGAAACTATAGATATGTAGACTATGTGACGTGTAATAATGAATTTATTCAGGTCAATGATATTTTCCATAAACGTGCAATAATGAACATGTGTAATATTAATTGTATGATTAAAAAAACATCTTACGTAATTTCCCAGAATAATTTTTCAACTCTCCGTCTCTCTTATTTCGCGCTTCCTCTTTCTCTCCTCATCGTCATCAGTTGTACAAAGACATTAAATTAAATGATAATTGTGACGATATTTTATGAATTTAAATAAGAAAGTGGTCGGAATAAAGTCTAGATCATAAAATTTTATTATATTGTTAATATGACACGCTGTTGTGACTCATTCAAACAAGTTAAAACATCCAGCACGTGATTCTATCGTCATATGCTGGAAGTAGTTTATGAGACAATTTTCAAAAAATAAAATTTTGTTTGAATTTCTTATCAGCATTGCCATTCGCAAACTAAGACTCGTGGTTGTAAGCATAACTACGTAGGAACCTTGTGATTTACCTTAATAAAAAAAATCTTGTGATGCATATGATAATTGAATTTGGAATTCCGGATAAATGATTCTCAAATTAAATGATGTAAGGAGGGAAACGTGAGGTGCGAAAATATCAAAAACATGTGATAAAATTGGCTACGTCGACAATTGTCTTCTTGATATGCTTTTACGTAGACCTTCTATTTTGTCATGACATTGTGAATAATATATTTTTTATTTTCTTAAGCACTTCTGTTTTTCACTTGTTTTTGTTTTTCTCAAATGTAAGCCAGGTATGAAGAAAAAATAATTCTACTCATTTGCCTTTTCGCAAATCAATACCTCATGTGGGATATATATTTACTTCATCTAAAATTAGATGTACATGAAATGATCTTCACAAAAAGAAATTTCAAATACACAGTTTATTGCTAGTTGAAAAAAAGATTTCACCGTATGATCTTTGTTGTTGTTATTTGGCTTTAATCCAACATTTAAAGCAAAAAAAATTGACTGTTTCTACGTCAACATACATTGCGTTATTGTAATTTCCTTTTCTCTATTATTTTTCGATAATGTGGAATTTTTATATTATATCGGCTTTAAGTGGTTAAAGCGCAGTTTCTGAACAATTTAGATTGATCATCAAGAATGCTCGTGCGGCAAATAAACATTTTTGTCAACCTTTTAATCTCATTAAATTTATTGTATTTCAATAACATTGAAAAATGACAAACAATTATATGAACGAGACATACTGCGTCTATCTAGCAAAACGTGAGAGGATTTGTAGTTTGCTAAAAAAATTGAAAAGTGAAATTTGGAGAGCTTATCAAGTCACGAGGCGAAAGTCGCCGTTTTCTTATATTTCAATGAATTATTATTTTATATTGGAATTCCGTCACATTGACCTATTATTACCTGGAAAATAGTTTCAGGGTTTTCTTACTCGTAAGAACTGACGCAGTTCATTCAAGATTTATAATCCTACAAACATTGTTGTTTGATGTGATATTTATCTTGGCAGTATTTGATGAACATGTTGCATATTAAAGCCTTGATTGTCATAAAAACTAAATTGTTTTACTTTATAATTATTATTATAATTTATTGTAGAGACCCAGATAAAAGATGCATCGCGCTAGACAAGCTTTTAATATCTTAACGCCGGCAGGTCAACAAAATTTCGGTTCATGGTTGGTGCGTCAGCAGAAATCTAAGGTATAAGTCAATGACTATTATATTTTGTACGCAAAGCATTCTGTACTTTTTGTCAGAAAGCCAAGTCAAAAGATTTTTCACGTGAATAATTTTAACAATTCATCCAATATTTTTATTTTTAGATCGCAAATGATTTTATCGCTGCGTCAGCTGTTAAAACATACAACTCAGCCGCTGCAGAGCCTTTCCTTAATGGATCAAGTACAGCATATGTTGAAGAAATGTATAATGCATGGCTTGCGGATCCATCATCTGTTCATGCTGTAAGATATTCATCATTAGAAGTTATTCAAATATTTAATTGACATATTCACTTTACTTTTAAGTCATGGGATGCATATTTCCGTAATAACTCATATTCAGCTCCACCATCACTCGCACCACCACCTAAAAATCATGTTCCTATTTCACAAGTTGCAAGAACTGGATCAGCTCTTGCACCAGCTGGATATAGTGGAGCACCAATGGCTGGATACCAAGTCGATGACAAATTAGTAGATGACCATTTGGCTGTTCAAGCTATTATTAGAAGTTATCAGGTAAAAAGTCATGAATGTGAATTGAATGGATGAATGAATGAATGGATTTACGTTATAAAACAAATAATTTGAAAGCATTAGTAGGTTTAAGCGAAATAAGTCTATGGAGCAAGAAAAAAATATTTGAATGATTATCCATAACTGCATGAATAACTAGTTATATTAAGTTTCTAACTAGAATATTAATAGATCTTTTCTACTCCATTAACTAAATAAGATTCGTCTACGTTTCTATAAAAACTTTCTCGTCTAAGCCTCATTATTTGTTCATTTGTTAGGGATCATTTCAGAACTAGTAAGTCGATGAAATATCGACAGCTATTTCTGAAATTGTCAAAACTAGTCTCGATATGATAATTGGCTAAACCAAAAAAATTAGTGTAAAAAGATTTCATAAATTTTCAATGAAATTTTTTTGCGACTCTCAAAATTAACACCAAAAAAATTAGATTTTTGTACTAAATATAGTTTATTAATGTATCCGTTGTTTCATAATTTTTTAACAAAACGAATTGATAAAAAATTTATTAACACATCACAAAACAACAAAATAATCGATAATTAAATCAAATTGTTTGTAACAACCTTAATTTGTAGTCTCGTGGTCACTTGATGGCTGATTATGATCCGTTGGGTATCATTAATTCAGAAACTCAAATAGGTCCTGATGGAGTTCCACGTCGTGCAAATGAAAAAGTTACTCGCAACTATATGTTATTTGGTAAATATTTTAAAATTCTCAAAGACACAAAAATTCGTATCTTTTTATTTTCGAAATCTTTCAAATTTTTGAATGACATTGACATGCATTTGATGCAGTTGTCTGTCATAAAATTGAAGATAATTGATATTGAGATTCGGAGAAAAATTATATTTAATTATTTTGTACATGAAATTTACACCTACACCAGTATCAAATTTTTATATTTTTTTATTTGACACCTTTTATGATTTACTTTATTGGTTGAATCGAGACATTATAGCAAAAAAAATTATCATCACCATCATGAAAAACTTTACTTCTGCCCTTCCTTCTTATCTTTTTTCTTTGCATCTATATATATAAATATTAGTCTCAAGTTTCACAATTTGAAGCTTGCAGAGCTTCAAGATAATCATTTTGTTATTCATGCTTATGAATTTTATGATATCTAATGATAATGAAAATGATTTAATTAATTTAACACACTGTGTGTTATGTAATAAATATGTGAGTGATCAATAATGTTTGCAGAAACAATTTTTGTAGTATTGCAGCACTAATAAGCCTATGATTGAAATAATATTAATAATCTAATGTGTATGATATTTTATAAGACATAATCTAACAATTTGTGGAGGTTTAGTTATTTATTCTTCTATAAGAAAGTTTTTGAAAACATTTAACAGAGAAAAAGCTTTCAAATAAGTGTGATATAATTTAAATTAAACTAAATAATCTAAAAAATCTAAACCAAGATGTTAAAAAAATGAGAAATTACGAAACCAAACATGTCCTTTAGATACGAGGTCATCACATTGCTAAATTAGATCCTTTGGGAATCGCAAGTGCTGATTTGGATAACAAAACACCACCGGAACTTTTGTACACACATTATCGCTTCGGTGAGTAGAATGTTGACGATTATTACAAAAACTCGAGAGAGTTTTGTTCTCAGACTCAATTTATGGTGTATAAAAATGAGTTTAGTTAAGAATGCTCCAAATAATAATATTGGTATCTTACACATACACATTAAATCTCATTGGAATTATTATGAAAAATTTAAAGTTGATCAAATATTTGAAAATCAAAATCTATCGGACAAGTAAACATCAAAATTTTACAGATGTAGTATATAGGATTGTCAGCACATTTTTGCCACAGTTTAACATTGAAAAATGATACCAAGTATCAAATCATCGACATTGACTACAGTTTGATGAATACCACAAAAAGTGCATTATATTCCACAATCAAATGACTTGATTTCTAAATTGGTACAGTGAATAGCTTTATAAATTTGGCTTTATTGTGCTTGAATTGGTAACTCAAACAGAGAAATTCATAAACTGACTGTAAGAGTGAGTTGTGGCAAAAATGAGCTTCAAATTGCATGCTTTCTTCTCCTTAAACAAAATAATAATTTAAATCTTTTTATTATTCCCAAATATTTTCTTTTTCTTTTATTCTTTTTAAATGTTTTAATGATTTTTGAATATCCTTGCATCTGAAAAATTCCAATTAAAAATTAAAAATTTAAAATCTGATAGATGAGAGAAAAATTGGTCATGCTATAAATCATGCAGAATTAATGGGAATTGATTGCTTGAGTAAGGAATTACAAACAAAAAAATCAATGTTGATTTGACAAAAGTACCTAAAATTAAATTAGGCTTGTAATTTCCGAACCAATCCACACATTTTGTATATAATTATTCACTTGCACTTCATATTTGTAAATATAAATCATCTGTAATAGGTTTTTATACATGTATAGTTTTTCGCAATTTAGCTTTAGGTGTAGCTTTGTGTTCATGACTTTATACGACAATTTACATGGGCACTTTAGTATATAGAACACCTTATCTTTGATGTTTTCATACTTTTTGCATTATCTACATTATTTCCATATTGAAATTATTTCTCATTTATAAAATTCATGATGGTCATTATTTATGTGAAACTTTCACGGTATAAGGGATGAATCTCATTAAATGTCAAATATTTTCACAGAAAATTCACTTCAAATTTTACATATTTAGTGGTTTCAAAAGAAATTTGGACTCACCTGGGCCATTTATCAAAATTTCACCGCATTTCAGGCATGACTTATATGCATATTATGCCTGAAAATGACAAATTGTCAACTATTTCAAGATTTTCAAAATTTATTGCATCTCAAGAATGATATGACTTGGTAATGAAATGGGTGCATGCACAAATTGGCTTTATGTGCTGCCTCGACTTCTAAAATTGGTTTATAAATTTAAAAGAAAACTTTTGATCGAAATTTTTACAGAATCTGAATCGTTTGGAACCTCTATGTATGTCTCCGAGTTTCAAGAAATTATAAACGTTTGTTCATGTCTCATTAAAGTCTACTTTCCTATCCACATGTACTTTTTGTACCCTTACCTTACTTAATTTTCATGTACATTTTAAATAATTTTTTTCATACATTTTTTAAAACATAACTTCCAAGCATACAAAACCTAATGTGTTGTTTTCTGACTAATATAGGCGAACATGATATGGACAGAGTATTCAAACTTCCAAGCACAACATTTATTGGTGGAAAAGACAAGTTCCTTCCATTACGTGAAATCTTAAATCGTCTTGAAAATGCTTATTGTAATAAGATTGGCGTTGAATTCATGTTTATCAACTCATTGGAACAATGTAACTGGATTCGTGAAAAATTCGAATCTCCAAATGCCATAAACTACTCAAATGAAGATAAAAGATTAATTTTAGCTCGTTTGACACGTGCTACTGGGTATGTATTGATGCTTTACAACTATTGAAGAATGTTTCTGATAATTTTATTTTGAAATTTGCAGCTTTGAAGCCTTCTTAGCAAAGAAATTCTCATCTGAGAAACGTTTTGGTCTTGAGGGATGCGAAATTATGATTCCAGCTATGAAGGAAGTCATTGATACCTCAACACGTTTGGGAGTTGAATCTATTATCATGGGAATGCCACATCGTGGTCGTTTGAATGTTCTTGCTAACGTTTGTCGTAAACCATTACATCAAATCTTCACACAATTTGCCGGTTTGGAGGCTGCTGACGATGTGAGTAAATTTCTTCCTTATCTTGTCACTACGTTACTTCAAAAATCGGATGATTTTTGTTGGTGACAATGTTGTTTATCATAAATTTATCACAAATACTGTCGACTTACTAATATCTTGATAAACATTTTAAAATAATGTATTTTTAGGGATCTGGTGATGTCAAATATCACTTGGGAACATACATTGAACGTCTCAATCGTGTCACAAACAAGAACATTCGATTGGCTGTCGTTGCCAATCCATCACATTTAGAGGCTTGTGATCCAGTCGTTCAAGGAAAAACAAGAGCTGAACAGTTTTATCGCGGTGATGGTGAAGGAAAGAAAGTTATGTCTATCATGCTTCACGGTGATGCTGCTTTCTGTGGTCAAGGTGTTGTCTTCGAAACTATGCACTTGTCAGATTTGCCTGATTACACAACACACGGAACAATTCACATTGTTGTTAACAACCAAATTGGTTTCACAACTGATCCACGTCACTCACGTTCATCACCTTACTGTACAGATGTTGCTCGTGTTGTAAATGCTCCCATTTTCCACGTTAATTCTGATGACCCAGAGAGTGTTATGCATGTTTGTCGCGTTGCTGCTGAATGGCGTGCAACTTTCCACAAAGATGTTATCATTGATATTGTCAGTTATCGTCGTAATGGACACAATGAAATTGATGAACCTATGTTTACACAAGTAAGACAACTTAATAATCTTTATTCATGAACAAATTGTAATAAGATATATCTTTCAATATTTGTAGCCACTTATGTACAAACGTGTCCGTCAAACTAAGCCTGTATTGGATCTTTATGCAAATAAATTGATTGAAGAAGGATGTGTTACAGCTGAGGAAGTTAAAAGTGTTCGCGAAAAGTACGACAAGATCTGTGAAGATGCTTTAGAGCAAGCAAAGACAGAAACACACATTAAATATAAGGATTGGTTAGATTCTCCATGGTCTGGTTTCTTTGAAGGCAAAGATCCATTGAAGGTTAGTGCAACTGGAGTTCCAGAGGAAACTTTAATTCATATCGGAAACAGATTCTCACAACCACCACCAAATGCAGCCGAATTCATCATCCACAAAGGTTTATTGCGTGTCTTGGCTGCACGTAAAGACATGGTTGACACTCGTATTGCTGATTGGGCATTGGCAGAAGCAATGGCTATGGGTTCCTTAATGCGTGAAGGAATTCACGTCAGATTATCTGGTCAAGATGTTGAACGTGGTACATTCTCACATCGTCATCACGTACTCCATCATCAGGAAGTCGATAAGGCTACATACAGACCATTGAACCATCTTTATCCAGATCAAGCTCCTTATACAGTTTGTAATAGTTCCTTATCAGAATACGGTGTCCTTGGTTTCGAATTGGGATACAGTATGACAAATCCAAATGCTCTTGTCTGTTGGGAAGCACAATTTGGTGATTTCAACAACACAGCTCAATGTATTATTGATCAATTTATCAGTTCTGGTCAAGCTAAATGGGTACGTCAAAGTGGTTTAGTTATGTTACTTCCTCATGGTATGGAAGGTATGGGACCTGAACATTCATCAGCTCGTTTAGAACGTTTCCTCCAAATGTCTGCTGACGATCCCGATTATTTCCCACCAGAAAGCGAGGAATTCGCTATTAGACAACTTCACGATATTAACTGGATTGTTGCTAACTGTTCAACACCTGCTAACTATTTCCACATTCTTAGACGACAAATTGCAATCCCATTCAGAAAACCATTAGTTTTGATGACTCCAAAGAGTTTATTGAGACATCCAGAATGTAAGAGCAGCTTCTCTGAGATGGTTGAAGGCACTGAATTCCAACGGTAAGCTTTTCATTATCCTTTTACTTTTTAGAATGATATTTATTCTTATTTTTTGTTTGCAGTGTCATTCCTGATCGCGGACCAGCATCTGAAAATGCAAATAATGTAAAACGTATCATCTTCTGTACTGGACGTGTGTACTACGATTTAATCAAAGCTCGTCGTGATAAGGGTCTCGAAGCTGAAATTGCTATCTCAACAGTTGAACAAGTACGTTTATCATTAAAGTTTTTAATAAGGTAGGAAATAACTAAGACTGATTTTTATTGCAGATCTCACCCTTCCCATATGACTTAGTGAAGAACGAATGCTTCAAATATCCAAATGCAGAAATTGTGTGGGCACAAGAGGAGCATAAGAATCAAGGTGCATGGAACTACGTTTTACCTCGCTTTGAGACAGCATTGAACTCAAGTCGTGACACACGGTAAGAAAAGCTTTTATCATCTTTGCATCCTTCTTTATATGTTTCTTTCGGACATGTTTATGTAGTTTATTTGCTGATCTGCGTTCTCCTGGTGTTGAATCAAAATCGATTTTTGAAACCCTCAAACAATCTTTATACTTTATTTTCTACCCCATTCTTTTGTTAGTAATCCCCGATTCTGATAAAATGGTGTTATGGTAATTGGCATGAAAAAATTGGAGAGGAAATTATTATTTTTAAAAAGTATTCAATTGGTGGTTGGAAATTCTATTTTAGTAGCTAATTATTTTATCAGAATTTATATTTTGATTATTCCGTAACTTTATATTTTTACACAATGCACAATTCATCCTATGGTTTTTACCCTTTTCAAACCTTTTACAAAAGAACGAAAGTTTTGGCAAAAAAAGTTCTATTGTCTATCAATCAACTAAAAAATATGAAAAATCAAGTACAACATTTTGTCTCTAATAGTAGGATACGTACACATTATTTTCATTGCTTTTTTAAATGTATCAAAGTAGCTAATTATTATAATTTAGAGTGATATTATGTTGGGTAATGAATAAGAAGTTTTATAGAAAAAAGTCCCGAAAAATCACTTTACCATTACAGCCATAATGTTGCGGATTCAAACACCACAAGCATTCCTTTCAATGATATTGATAAAGACAAACAGGATGAGATAAAGTCATTAGAAAATGATCAGAAGCATAATCAGCTAAGAAATCGTAAAGAAAAGTCATTTTGGGCAAGCTGGTTTAGCTTTGGAACGTCATTTTCCGATTCAGATGATTCGGATGATGAGAAGAATAGTAAAAAGAAAATTCCTAATAACAAAATTAATGACCATAATTCTTATAACAGGCCGCACGGCCCCAATGTCACCATGAGCACGCGTAAGTCGAGTGCCTGTAAATATACCAACTTTAATGCTCCTGACCAAGAAGCTGCGAAATTATTATCACGCAGAACACCAGCTCGAACTGTTAGGTGAGGGGACTACATAGAAAAAAAAACTTGAACATATTTAAATTATTGGACTTACATATACGTCGACTATTTTTGTGGGAATGATTTTTAATTGGATTTTATATAGTTTTGCAAGACGTACAAAAGACCATAACAAAACAAAAAGACCAGGCTAAATTTAATTTAATTTTCTTGACCGCTTTTATTGACGACTTATTAACTTTATCACACTTGTTATTCGATGGTTTTGGGCAAAAAACAAACAAACTTGTGGATTTTTATTATTTTTTATTAGTTATCGAAATTTCTTGCGCATTTTTGAACAACAAACATGTTTATGTATTCACTTTGCGCTTGTTGATCTGTAGATAGATTGTACAGAAATCACACGTGCTAGAAATGGCAAGATAAGTCTATTTGACTAATTCTTGCGAAAAAAGTGGGAACAAAGTTATCTTGACTTAAAGAAAACAAAAGTTTTAAGCTACACAAACTGGTTGTTACGTCAAAAATGTGCTTGGGAAAAATATTAGTTATTGAAAGTTATTATTTTTTATTTCCGTTATGAATTGATTGGCATTGTAATTGGCTTACTTAACAAAATTTTATAATTTCTTTACGTCTACCTATTCGTCTATTACTATTGGCACTAATATAGTAAATTGGCATATGAAGGAACGAAAAAAAAAAACACTTACTTATGTGAATAGAAGTAAATAAAAAACAGATACATTAGTGATGTATGATTTAGAATAGATATAAAAAAAATACCTTCCACCTTTGCGATGCAATTTCCATTTTATGCACTTTCTCTAATAACTCATCTTCTTTCATATCATTCGCATTTCCCTCACATTCTTTTAATATTTAATGTCTTTTACTTTTTTTTGTCATTGTTTCAATTACTTTGGATGTGCTTTTTTGTGTATCTTTTTATGATTACTTTTTATATGTTTCACGCAAATTAACTTTCAAATGTGTTGAAAGTTTTATCATTTTTTGTATGTCACTTTATATATATTCCATAAACTCGCTGACTCTTGATAATTGCTCACTTTATAATCCTGAGAATATTTTTAATAAAAAAATTCTTTTAAATCAATTTTTTAGCTATATGGGCCGCCCATGTGCAGCATCAACCGCAACTGGTTCAAAAGCTCAGCACTTGAGAGAGCTTAACAACTTCTTGAATGAAGCCACAACCTTCTAAATAGATAAAATTTATTATCTTACTTAAAAAAAAAAACTATCTCTCGACAAATTTAACGATGAACATAATTTTTATGCGTCCACACCAACCAATTTCTTTTTAAGACATCATGAAACTTTTGTGAGGAACTAATGTCAACTATACAACAAACTTTTTGAGCATCGAATGTGCTTTCATCTTAGATTTTATTATTATTTTTTTTATCTCATCATGTCATTTTAATCATCTTAGGAGATTCTTTTTCGAAATGTTTAATGAGGAACCTGAAATGTTGGAGGAATTGACTAAAAATTATTAAGATAATGTCTCTTATAACAAAATTTTTTATGTCATTTAATCGAACTACTAACCAATGATTTTGTGATAAACAATATATTCTGATCACTCTTTGCAATTTGGTCTGCATATATGCAGAATTTTAGCTAAAAGAGTTAGTTCAGAGATATTTGAGCGAAATAGATAACGATCGATTTGGACAGTTCCATCAACATTTGATCTACCTCCTTAAAGAAAAAACCATGAAACAACTAAATTATTCATAATTGATTATTTATTTTAATCTTTAAGTTAAGATCGTAAAAATATTAATTAGAAAAATTCTTAAAAATTTATTTCTCTATTTTATTATTATGTATATCCATTTACTTAAAAAACTGAATAATTGAAGCTTAAATTTTTTTGCTTATTTTTGATTAGACTTAATTTGACAGACATTTTCTTGTGAGACATATTGGATTTCCTTTTAGTTTTTTTTTCTTTAGAATTAAAAAAACCGAACTTATACAGTGTTGATAATTAATTAAATTAAATTATTATTATCTATATTAAATTTCTGATGGAGAAAAAAATGGAAGAATTAGTTTATAGGCATAAAGACTTGTTATATTGGTAAATGATACGATGCAGGAATCATCAATCAAATTGAATTTAGATTGACGATAAGAAAAACTAAATAAATAAAATTATTTCTTTATTCTTTGTAAAAGAAAATAAAATTTATGAAAATAAATACACAAAAAAAGTCCTAAATTATTTTCAAAGCTTAGAATAAATTAGTGGAAATTGAATCCTGTATAGAAAATTTTATATATTAATTTATTCATTAGGTCAGTGATTCTCAAACAAGTTTAGGCTCACTAAATTTGATGGCACATTTTAGTTGGTAAAAGGATGGTTAAGGTGATAAAGTATTCAAATTTGCAACTAGGAAATTTCACAGTCTACATATTGTTTGAGAACCGCTGTTATAGTTATTCATATGTGATTCAAGTCTTTTTGCAGCATTGATGAAAGTTGATCCTCATGATGATTTAATTATTCCTAAATCTGAGCGTCTACAAAAATTATTACCGTCCCAATTATATCCATAAATTGTATATCCATACTTTTTGAAGTTTCCGTACCAAATTGAAGCTTATTTGAAATAGTAGATTTAGTTATTAAATGTTTAGTACTTATTTAGTTAATTAAATTGTGTTTAAAATCATTATGAGGAATGAAATCAGCGATCTATTGCCGACAAAAAGCTTGATAACATTAGTGAAAAATATGAAAAAAAAAATTTAATTACCTGTTACACAGCATAGAAAATATTGACATGCTAAAACTAATTAAAACATGTAGGTGCTAAACAAATGTGAAATTTTTTTTAGATCTTAAGCATTTTATCAAAATTTTTACGTGCAGTCACAAAACCTGATAATTTATGACCTGAAAGTAATGAGAACAAAATTGGCAAATATACTAATTTTTGAGATGGTTTTTACCCCACACAATATAGTCAAATAAAAAAAAATGCTTTAAGATCGCTATTTGCACCTACCGAGAAAAAGAAAAAATTGATATAAATTGTACTTTGTAAATATGAAACTTCTTTATTGCTTAAAAACATTTTTTTTCATCCATATTTGCATTAAATTCAAAAAAAAAACTTATAAATGAACCTCAACAAATATTTGCACGATCACTTTTTACAAAATTAAGAGAAAGAATTGTAAAAGTAATATAAAATTTGATGGAAATTGCTTCATCAACAACAAATTGCGACTTAACATTAATATTTTTTAGCACTAATTTGTTGATACGACAGACAAATTACAAGAATATTAAATGTTTGACGATGAAATAAAAAATTGCAGAAAAACAACTTAATCTAGACTCAAACTAATCACTTTAATATTTTATAAATTACAGCATCAAGCCTATAGTAATTTCAAGACCAGTTAGTGCATCGACAGCAAGTGGAAATAAATTTCAGCACACGAAAGAAACGGATGAGTTAATGGAAGCAGCAATGACTATCGGATCCAAGCCCACTCCACCCAAGACCGATGACGATCAGAGATGCCGAAAAGCTTTGAAAATTTCGTATTGGTCAAAATAATTTTCTAAATTTTCTGACTGTTAATGTCTTTAATGTTGATAAAATATATATTTTGTGACAATATAGCAACTTTAACTTCGCGGCTTAACTCGATTGTCCCGTAACTAGATTCTACACACACACACACACACAAATCATTCACTAATGTGCATCAAAAAATTAAGTATTTGCAATAACTAATCTCTCTACCCTAAAAACTATTACAGTAAAAGGCAATTGAATCGGATATACAATCAAAGACATCAAATGCAATATCGCATGTTTCAGTTTTATGAGGATTTTTACCTCTGTGAACATGATGCCTATACGATACTGTTTTTAGACATCTATTAACTGCCCTGAGAGTAAAAATGAAATATCTTTGATCATTTGTACCGGCAGTATATAAATCGACCAATCCATCAAGTGTAGGATATCCGTGCTTGTCAAGTGAATTTGTTTTATGGAAAATGCATTGCATTAGACAACCAGCCAACCATCGATCTTCATTTGACAGGAGAACTGGATGAAGAGGTAAAGCAGGTGCCGTTGGAATAACTATTGGTGTTGGTTTAGTATTCCATCTACTTAAATTCAGCATATCGATCAAGCTTCTTCTTTTAATGTCATGTTTCTTCACAATATTTTGAGTAGAATTGGAGATGGGTTTAAAATTCTTTTGTAACTGACTGTCAAGGTCTCGTTCAACAACTTTATGACTTGATAGAATATTCATTAATTCCTCGTGTGCTTCTATAACCTTTTCCTTCTTAATTTCCGGTGGTTGTTGTGAAATGAATTGCTGCACAATATCTGGAAAAGCAGATTTAAATTGTCCTTCTAAATATG
Source organism: Chironomus tepperi (assembly GCF_022539635.2). NCBI lineage: Eukaryota > Metazoa > Arthropoda > Insecta > Diptera > Chironomidae > Chironomus > Chironomus tepperi. The sequence continues at coordinate 1,830,961 of NW_027226190.1, read as the reverse complement.
CTGAATAGCTTGGATCAACAGCATAGTCAGGAAAATCAATAATATTTTTCGATCCATGATGATGAAATGCAAATGGATTGACATATTGAGGAATTTCGTGACTGTGTGCATCATGGAAGTACTCATATCCATCAAAAGGATGATTCAAGTGATTATGGTGCGGATGATGATGCGGATGATGATTTTTCGATAGATACTCTACATGCTTCTCTAATAAATCATGATGGTTAGCGTTTTTAAAGTGATTATTATCATTTAATGTTGCATAAACTAAGTCATCAATAATGTTGGACTTTATTTCACTTTGACAACTTTTTATAAAATAGTCAACTTTTGCTGGGAGCGTTGGAATCGATAAACAATGTGCTTTCTGCAATTAAAATTAATTATTACTCTAGTTAAATGAACTCATGGGAATACACCCATGTTGCATCATCATGGTAAAAAAAGAGGAAAGAAAATAAAAAGTCGGAAAAAGTGTTTATTGTGATTTTTACTTTCGTTTGGAAGTGCTTTATGCAGTTTTACGTTATATGCTGTTTAAAAAATGCGTATACGAAAAAATTAGATCATTAGGAAAATTCCAAATCACTCAGTGTTAATTTAAAGCACGAATACTTTTGTTTTGATAGTAGAACTGCTAAATGCTTGAAAATCTATGGCCTCAAGACTCTCCAGATGTAGAATGCAGCAAACTGCATTTTCGGCGTAAAATGGTTCAAAATCACTTATACCTCGCCAAAGCAACTTTGATTCTTACCATTAAGCTAAATGCCAATATTTTAACGATTGAGTATTCGTCAGACTCATACTTAGATCAATAGTTAATAGTGGAATCTTAGCCACTTCTTTGATGACATTACTGACTATAGCTTATAAATGGAGGCTGTGACCGCGATTCTTTTTTATTCTATATTTATGTTTATTCTTAAATGACTTTTTTAATGAAAATGCCTCTGTAAGTTAAAATACTCGGATAATCGACTTGCTACTTAAAGAGGCATAAAAACCTTTTAAATAATTTAGCATTACGGGTTGACAAATTAAGATATAAAATTACAAAGTTTCAAAAGAAGACAATAATGAAACGTAGCTTCCTTTAAGTCTAGTTCTAGTACAACCATTTAGTACCGTAAAATTAAAAATCGATTAACGAAACCATTACGACAGCGAGTCTTGCTCCTTTGTAATAAGAACTTCTAGTCGTTAAGGAATATTTCCTAACAGGCACTGAGACCTGGCACTGGTCTTTCTGTACCATCTGCTCTTTGTCTGTTAGGGATTTTTAGTAGACTCTCCCCAGGCATAATACAATTAAGCACTTTACACTGATTAAAAACAACTTAACTAATTTGATATGACTCTTACCTTTCCATCACAGCTATTCCATATAATACTAATTATAATAATAATTAATGCAAATTGTCTTGTTTTTGCATAATTTATCACACTCCATATCATTATCACAGTAGATTAGAAATTGTATTAAAGTTAAAGAAATAACTTTATTATGAAAATATAGTCACTCAAATGCAAGCTTATTTTACCAACTGAAACACATCGATAACCATCAAATGCTTTTATAGACTGAAAGTTAAACAAACATTTCACCAGTAAAGTAAACATCGGCAAGTGCTGAACGAAGTATTTTAGGGAGAATAGCTTTTACTAGTCTTGCAGTCTTCAAATTACAGAAGAAGACAAGTTTTTGCAACATGCAAAAAAGTTCATAATGTGATAATGATGTTAAAAGATAAGGTGATGATGACTCGTGACTATAAAAAAAAGATTTATCAATTAATATTCAACTTCCGTTCAAGAAATGACGCCTCATCATCATTTCAAGCCAATTATGTTGCATTTAAAATGTAAATTATGGCAATTTATAAATGATTGCTATTGCTACTGTATGAAAATATCTTGATGGCGAGAAGATTATGAGCATATTATGGTTATAGGATGAGCTTGACGTCTTTTAATTTACCATCTGCTTCCTCTTTGACTGCTATTTATCCAAGAGATTTAGCTTAGACAATTTTATTGATTTGTTTGGCTTAAACAGAAACGGAAACTGTGCTGCGGTATTCTGACCATCTCATATATATCTAGTTTTGTTACAAACTTTACACTCATCATTTTTTTTTGCAAGGAGTTTAAATCCGCATATGACCTTTTTACATTGAAAACAGAAAGACAATGGACAGTTGAAGAATATCATTCAGCCATTCATCATACGAATTCACAATTTCCGACATTGGAGAATCAATGAATGGAAAAATGGTTTACAATAAGCATAACTCTTTGTAATAATTTTTTTTAACGAATATAAAAAATTTTGATAGAATTTGAGATTGATTTTATCAACACCTTTTTGTGCACGACTATCCACGTGGAAAAACATGAGCTCGTCTATTAGAAACATTCACAATTTTCATATTTCATACAGAAATTGTTGTTTGCTTTGGATTTTGTTACAATGTGAAGGAAATGTGAACCAAAAAAACATAGAAGAATTTCGTCCATTGACATGAAGAGATACGATGTTTACCAAAATTTATTCTCCATGTGTCTGCATTTATAATTACTCCCAAGGTATGGACAGCTTGAAGTGAAAGAGAAGATGCTGTTTTTATGACTGTTCTTAACGAATTTTAATTTTTTAGATATGAGATGTCAATTTGTTTGATTTAGTTCAGTCCATTTGCAATCTAGGGTTTATGCACTGTCGATGGACTCTCAAATTTCATGCACAGATCTTGCATTCTGCAAGCATTCTGTAAATGACATTAGACAATCTACAAATAATTTTTTAATGCAATCTAAATTGCCTAGCCTTTGCGGCACACAATAATCCAGTATGGCATCGACAGTAATTTATCAAACAATAGCAGCTTGACTCAGTTCATTTAAAATTATCAATTTGGAAAGGTCCCGTTTGAAAGAAATCTTTCACTATTTACTCATCATCGAACTCTTCAAACCTGTTTCGAACAAAAATAAAATTAGCATTTTACATGAAATTGCTTGTATAAAAATGAGAGAAATTCAAGAATGTTCCTTAGTTTGTCAACAACTTAAGAAAGCTAAAGATGAATACAGAATTTCTTTTTATTGTAAGTTACTTTTTGGAATTGGAAATATTGAAATAATTCTTAAGGTTTTATGTATAGATTTTGCTGGCATTAACCTCACAAGCTATTGCAAAAAATGTAGATCAAAAGTGCAAACCTGATATTTGCGGACCGAATGCAAAATGCATAGATAGTGAAGATGATGAAACGTATAATAAGCTAAAGCAGCCATATTGTCTTTGTGAGCCTAAGACTATTGGAAAACCACCAAATTGTATGATTGGATGCCTTAAAAATAGTGACTGTCATAGCGATGAGTTCTGTGATTTGGAGAATAAAGCATGCAAGAAAGTCTGTGAACATTCCTGTAATTCAACAGATACTTGTCATGATTCTAAAAAATTATGCATTGGAAAGTGTCGAGATCATGATGACTGCAAGTCAAATGAAATTTGTGACATCAGCCATACTTGTGTGATTGGTTGTAGAAGTGATAATTCCTGCAAAGATAACGAACATTGTAATGATGAATCAAAATGCATTGATGTTTGTGCCAAGTCAAATTGTGGTGAAAACTCTGTATGTAATGGTTATAATCACATCACACATTGTGCATGTGAAGAAGGCTATATTCCAGAGAAAGGAATTGGATGTAAAAAGAAGGAACCACATCATACTTTTGTAGAACTGGATGAATTAGAATGTCATCATTTTTGTGGAGATTTTGCATCATGCATTGTTGAAGATGATATAATTCATTGCTACTGTCCAAAGGAATTGAGAAGTAATCCGATTATAGCATGTCCACCTCCACTTTTGTATGCCACATCAAAACCTGAATATTGTGAATGCTGTGAACAAGCCATTGATCCTGATTGTGCAGTTCCAATATCATGTGCATTAGATGGAGACTGTGTTTTTGAAGGATCAGTGTATCCATAAAATCAAATAAAAAATTTATTACCTTGTCAAGCAACTAGTACGAGTCAATAAAGAAACAAAAAAAATATTAAAATTGCCTTTTTTAATGAATTTTCAACAGTTAAATTAGGGGCTAATCAGCCATTTACTTACTACTGTAGACATCAGATAGCATCAAATCTAATCCAAACGATGAGAAATAATTAAAAATTTGATGAACAAGCGTTAAACCTTCAATAAACAAACACTTTTTCCATACTTATTCGCATTAATCTTAAGGATTGCTTAATTTGTCGCAATGCTTTTGGTCATCAAAAACCATAATTCTCATTTTTAAAAAGCCACGAATGTTCAACAGTGCAAATAATTTAATTAACTAAAATCTTAATTACTTGACTGTAGATGTAAAAAATCTGAGAAAACGCAGAAATGAAATGCTGAATTTGCGTGAGGGGAGAAGTAGAAACAACAACAAAAATTGAGAGAATCTTTTGGAAGTTATAAAAACAATGGGCTGTAATGAGATCTGATTCAGTCATTATTAAGGTGTAGCGAAGTGAAAAACTTAGAAAATTAGCAGATACTCAAGAAAAATTGTGTGCCTTTTTTGGAAGATATAAGAAATACATGTCAAGGAGAAAAGGATTCTTAAGGATATTACTAAAGTGTATAAACTTTGAATTAAAAAATTATGAAATTTTAAAAGTGAAAATTTAATAAAAAGTGAAGAAATAAATTTAATTAAAAATGAAAATTAGAGACATTACAATTCTCACAATTCTCCTTCAATTACACATCCAATCTATCAAATGTGATGATTCAAAGAAAAACCATCCAAGTAATCAAGTAAACAACGTGAATACTGATGGGACATTCCAATTTGGGTGCGTATTAAGCTAAATTAAACACTCAAAAAAGGGTCAAAACCGTGAGAATTTTCTCAATGCACTTCGTGTCAACGCCAACAAGAGACTACAGTGTGGAACCCAAAATTAAATTATACGATGATCTTTATGATTCAGAATTCATTAGCTTTGACCGTGACAGGTTATTATTATATTCAGATGCGACGAATTATGCAACATAACTCATGTATTTATGAGAAGCCGCTCAAGCAAAATTTAATTAATTAATTAATGAGAAAAAAAGATGAATTAATATTTCGTGCATAAATTCCCGCGTTAAGTGTTTCTATTCATTTATTCATAGTTTTACGTACATTTTTTGCATTTTCTCTGTACACACATTTATCGTACGTGCATATGATTGTGAGAATTTTCTCCCTCATTTAATTATGAATCATTAATTTCATTCATTCAAAAAATTCATTCGAGGAATTTCAATATTTTGTTCCTGATTGCATATTTAAGACAGTATCTTAACCACTTAATATGCAATTTCCGGATGAAAATTAAGTTATTGACTTTGAAAATTACAATATGATGTCAAAAGGATATACCCTAACACGCAAAGAGACCGTCTTTTGGGTACCGTCGTGGTATTTCTGTTAGGGATAACATCTAATCTGATTCAATTCATTTTTAAATGACTCCATTCTTTATTTTAATTCATCCTAAAAACAGTTACGATAATAAAGATCAAGGTGGACATTATCACAAGGCAACAGGGAGTGTCATAAAAGTTCGCGGACGTTTTGGCTCGCGAAATGCAGCGACTGGAAAAATCGATGAAACAGTTTACACAGCTGGAGCAAGGGGGTAATTTACAGCTATTTTTATTTAATTCTTCTTGACCTTGCATTCGGTTCCATCTCAAAGATTCATCATAATTGTGGTTTGTCATTAATGTTTCTTCTGTGTGTTATTATGTTGATCATCAGCAGTATAATAAAGAAGAACAATGAAAATGGAACTGAATTATTTGACATGTGATGTGAGAAGATTTATTACATTGTTCCTTTATGTTCTTTATAGTTATAGAGCACGAGGTGCTAATATCCATCGGAAGCAGAATCTTTCTCAAGTTAGACGTGGATCAATTGGATCACCAAGTGATCCTCTTGCTGACCCTTCAGATGATCCAAGCTACTCATTTGGTTACAAAACTAAAAGTCATTCTAGACGAGAAGAGTCAGATACTGAAGGAAAAGTGCATGGAGAATTTATTTATGTTGATGATGCAGGTGATAAACATGGAGTTAAGTACAAAGCCGGTGCACATGCTGGTTTTCAAGTTGAAAATGGAGTTCCAGATGCTCCATCAACAATTAATTACAATGCACCACTATATAGATCAGATCCAACAGCTCGTGGAAAAATATCATTCGAACGTGGACCTGACAGACAGTATAAGTTCTTAACTTCAAGTCCTGATCAAAGACGTTCAGAAGCAACTGGACCTGATGGTATAACACGAGGCAGTTATTCATATTTGGATGATAAAGGTGTGCAAAGAACAGTTCAATATATTGCTGGTGCTGGAATTGGTTATAAAGTTTTATCTTCAACCATAGGGCCAGGCTCGCATGTATCAGCTAATGCTGATGTTCCAGAATATTCAATTAAGGCTGTATCAAATGAAATAGCAATATCAGATGAACCAAGTAATTATTATCATCATACTGGGCCTTCTGCACCTTCTGGGCCAGGATATGTCACAACTACAGTTCCTCCACAAACATATGTTACTTCAACTCCTCATTCTCCATCTACCTTCTCGACACCAACTTATTATCCATCAACACCTCGTCCATTTTCACGACCAAATGTGGATTCAGTTTATGTATCAACACCAAGTTCTATTGGTGATCTTAATCATAACCATGCAGTGACACCTACAGCTTCAACACCTTGCCAACAATGTCAATTTACAAGTGGTGGACCATCTCCACTTTCCCCTTCAGGACCGACAGGACATTCAGCAGCATCACATGAAGAGAATGATTTGATATATGGACTACTTCCACCAAGAGAAGAACCACTTTATACTAAGCAATATCTTGCACCAACTCCAACAGTTCCAACAGAAGTTCACATTACACCAGCTCATCATGCACCAACACACCATCATCATCATAATATTCAACCACAGTCTATTGCTCCCACACCTTTCTTTTATCCTACACAAGGTTATTTACCTACTGATACACCTTCACCTTATTCATATGTTCCAACTCGCCCAACATCAGAGCCAAATTATCATTCACAACCAACTTTATCGCCAAATTATCATCCACAACCAACTTTATCACCAAATTATCATCCACAACCAACTTTATCACCAAACTATCAGCCACAGCCAACATTATCATCACACTATCAGCCACAGCCGACATTATCATCACACTATCAGCCACAACCAACACTATCGTCAAATTATCAACAAATAAATCCTGAAACAGAACAATATAATCCATCTACTGGAAATGAAGCGAGTAGTGGATGGTTTTATGGACTAGCTCCAGGTGCTGCAAAGCGAGCACATATTCAGAATATTGATTTAATGCATGAAAGAGCGCCATCTCCTTCAGAAGCATTAAGAAGAGATGAAGAACGTGATTCATATCAAACTCTTCCGCAACATCGTCAACATCAACATCAAAGCGCACCTCTACATTATTTACATCCACCACCACGAGTGTGATTTAGTTAATTGAAATATCTTAAAATTAATCTTGATCTTCATCATAATTAGCAAAAATTTATATCATTATTATTATTACTTCTGTTTGTGTGCTCAATTCGAATGAGACCGCATATTTCTGAAGGAATCTAATTCAACATTTTGAAATTCTTTAAACTCATAAATGTGTCGGAAATGTCAGAAATGAACAGAGCATCTTTGTATTATTAACAAAAGCTTAAAATTGTGTTCTGGAAGTTAACAAGTTTTCGTCGAGTTAGAACTTGTTAAATTATTGAAGATTCTAACAAACTAGGAATTTGAGTAATTTATCTGTCATGCTTTGACAGTAATAAGATTTGTGAACATAAATATTGAAAAAATTAGACTTTAATGAATTCGCATTCTTTTGTATTGTATGTGCTCAACTCAAAATACTATTTTCTATTGTTTCTTAGGTTTAACTAAATTAAATTAATTAAAGAATTAATAAATACCAATTAGCAGTTCCAATTGAAATCTTAACTTTGATTTATTATTCAACATTATGCTGAGTTTTAATTTTTTTGAAAAAAATAATCATTTATTTACGTCGCATGTCATTGCGTTGGCTACTGAAAAGACAAAATAATTCATCGCATTACAGTACAAACGCACAAAGTCAGCTGAGTTGAAAAACATAAATATTCATTTGCAATTCAACTTTTACTTTCTGTCTCTTCTTCCATGACGATGAGATGTTAATCTGCCGCAGCGTAGCAATATAAATACAATAAGACACTCATAGTTGTCTCTCAACTTGACCTTGTCTCATGTATTTCTGTAACATGATACACATAAACTTTGCGTGTTGCTTTACATTCTATTTTAATGAATGGCTATTTTGTTTCATTTGTGATGTAAATTGGAACAAAGAAGACGATGTACATTTTTGAATACATGAATTTTGGGGAAGTAACTAAAAGGATCTGATAAAATTAATTCATAACAGCTATTGGCAATGAAATTGATGAAACAAAATTTTGATGGTCAAGGAACTTGGACGTCTTTATTCGAAATATTAAACAGTACATTATGAACTAAATACTTTTAGTATATGACACATTAAAGTAACGAATATTAAAATATAGCATGAATTGCAATTGTTATTTGCGCCATCAGGAGTGGTTATATCTGTAGATTCTGTTGATTCTGTAGTCTTAACATATTCAGTTGTAGATTCTGGAACTGATGGTTTTAAATGCTTATTCAACCAAGTTAAAATTTCTTCTTGATTTTCTTTAAGCCAGTTTTCAATTTGTTCACTTGTTTTAATGAAAAGATCCATTGTATCCTGGATATAATTTCCAGTATTTGTAAATTTTTTCTCGAAACTTTTAAATAGAATTAATTTTTCTTTATTGTTAATCCTTTTCAATACAGTGTGTAGCATAAATCTTTGTTCGGATGTATCGAGACTTAACAAATGTCTGCCTAACCATGCATTGACAATATAAACACTGTGCTTATAATTTTGCACAAAATTAATCAACATTAATCGAACATCGCGATTTGAAAATTTTGGATTCCTTAAATGATCTCCTATATATACAAAAGCCTCAAAATTTTCTGTGCATGCTAATGATTTAATCAATATTTCACGATTACCAGTGAAATCTAGCATACTATTCCAAAGTTTCTTAAATGTGTCAAAGTCTGCATTTCGTATTGCATTACAAAGGACTGCTAATTGAATGTCAGGATGGATATTATGAGGATTTTCAATGAATTCGTGAAATTTTGAATTAACATACGAGACACAATCAGGAAATTCCATTTTGCACATCCAAAAAATTGCAATTTCTCTAACTTCCCGATCAAATGAAGACTCGCCTGACCTTGAGTTAAGTCCAACTCGATTATAAAGTGGTTCTACTATTTCGATAACAAACTCTTTGAAACATTTATAAACTTCTTCGTCTTCTGAAAGCTGCATATCTAAAAACTGTAGACAGTGAGAAGCTGCCTTCCACGGAATCACGTCATACTCATATCTGAGGTAGGAAAGGATTCCGAAAAGATATCCATAAGAAATTTTCTTTGCAATTGCAAGATTAAAAGCATCATCAATTATTGCTGCTCTATTGAGTACTGGAATGTCTTCAAAATGTAAGGAATTTAATTTAACTATAATCATCATCCACACATCTGGGTCATAATTTACACGATAATACCCAATTTGGTTGACATTCAAAATAATCCAATCGTAAGGAAGAACATTTAGTGTCATTATGTCTGAATCCATTAAAATTGGTTCTTCATTTGTTTCACCATTGGATGTTAAATATGTTATTGGAATTGTCCATGATACGTTGGCTCGATCAGTATCTTCATCTATAAAAATTAAAAATCTTTCTTGGGCAATTGTAATACTTGTTTCATTTTTATCAATAATTTCGATGACGGGATATCCTGGATTTTCGGACCAAAATCTAAAAATCTCCTTAAAATCGTATTCTCCTCCATCCTCATCTTCAAATTCATCATAAAAGTTTTCTGGGGTCGCTAATTGAAATTTATATTTGAATAAAAAATTCAAAATCTTTTGCTTAAGTTTATCAGGTCCTATTACATCCTCAAACATCCTCAACAAAGTCGAAAACTTTGCACTTGTGTATTGGATAATGTCATCTCCTTTTTTCTCATTCATCGATTCAGTAGTAATTAACGAATCCATTTCAAGAGCCCTGTGCAAAACATTTACATTGTACACATCCATGATACGATCTTCAGGCTTAAGCATGTCAGCAAATAAAAATTCATAAAATCTTACAAAACCTCCTGTTATAAATGTTTCATTTGAACTTGTCATGTTCACAATATTTCCAAAGAATTGTTGCTGAAACACAAAATTAATGGACATTAAGCATTTGAAAAAATAACTGTGAATATTTTGTGATCATTTGGATAAGCTTTATGAGTTTTATGGGAATATTATAAAAGGAGTAGCTTAAAGAAGTAATAGGGGTTAGGACTTAAGCAAGACTGTATTTGTGTCAGTAGACAGGCGCATGTCTCGAGGCATTCATGAAATCTAATAATCAACTAATCGGTTGAATAAATAATGGAAATGAAACTGTGATCAACATGATAATTACACATAATTCGCGCACGTTTATGCCTATATAGTAATACTATAGTATGACTTGCAACACATGTACTAAAATAAATTATTGATTTACTTACCGCGAATGTTCGAGTTATCGAGCGAACCATTTTATCAATCTGTGTGGTCGTCATTCTTGCTGATTGATAAATTAAATGATATTGATTATAAATAATTAATTCATATGTCGAAATCTCTGTTGCGATACCAGGAACGGTGACTAATTTCAAGCTAGTCAGATTATGTGCAGACTTGAAATATGAGTAGAACAAATTGATTCCATCAAATGCAGCATCCATAGCATCTTTTAAATAACATGCATTTATAAATGAATCATTTCCATACATTTCAACCTTTAGTAGCTTTGCTGTCGATATAGACTTGAATTTTGACACAATGATAGCCACAGAATCAACAGAAATTCTCTCAGTCGGAAGAAATTTGGTGGTTTTGAATTCGTCCGCAACCGCATCCGATAAATTTACTACATTGGTATTGGATATTACATGATATGTATTATGATGCCTTACTTCTATTTCAAAGACAGCTCTCATGTTTGTCTCATCGAATGTGGGACAAAAGGAACGAAATTCCGCAGTTTGAAATGAAATTGTTGCGAAATATTCTTTTGATTCCTTTGTTTCATAGTATCCGATAAAATTATTTAATAAAATCCCTCTGTACTTGATGCCGAGCACATAAATCGTATTAGCAGCTAAATTGTTTTGAAAATTTATAGCTAATATTCCGAAATTGTTAGTGAATCCAGGAACACTGATTATTGAATCCACATCATTCAATAAAGTAACATTGGTTATTGTTAGTCCATCAGAATACAATATCAGTTCCTTAATCTCCTCCAAAATTTTCAATTGAATTTTCACATATCCTTCAAAATTAGTTTTTCCTTCATGGATGCTTGTGCTGAAACTTAATTTGTATTTTAATAGCTCGATGGAACTTGACACATCTGTACAATTTAAAGTGCTTCCTTTTAGCACAACAATAACCGCAATAACGAAAACTACACTTAACTTTTCGCACATGATGAATACGAATGACTTCCTGATGATTCTAAGCTTCTCTTTTTGTAGACTAATCTTATCTTGTGCCTCTAAGTTATAAAGATAAAAATTAATCAATATATCCAATAATTTATTAATAATATATGTTGACTCTACAATTATAATTATTAATCGTTTGATTAGAAGTGATTAATAGATTTATTCGTGAGCTTGAATGGGTTAGGAGTTAAATAGACCATTGGATCGATATTTAAAGTAAGAGTTTAACTGTGAAAAGAGCAACATTACTAAGGCTATGAATCGCATTTCCAGTGGATATGATTAACATAACTATTAATTGTCACATTGATTCAGGACATCTCATAATTAGTTCTGTCACTTGTGTCCGGAGCTGTGAATTTTCACGATTTTCGATATGAACTGTTTGGGCATGGTTTAGAGTGGCTTAGGCATGGCAAAGCGCGAAATTATGGAAATAATTATTCACGTTTCATTAAAGAGGATGTCCCATTCACGACACTACACTTGAACCAGATCCAAGGATGTATTTGTGCAGTGTAGTGTGTCAAACAAGTCCATGGATTTCAGGATTATGGTGTCTCTCGGGTATCTGATCACTGTATAGTAATAAGACTTGAGTGTGAGAACACTGTTGGATGTAATATGTACGTTTTTGGTTCTACCTAGTTAGAGATAGCATTGACGAATAGTCGAATTAGTAATGGTTTTGGGACGCAATTGACGAGAGTCTCGAGAACTGCAAAATTGTGAACTCAAATACCATTTTGGTAAAAAAAAATATGTATCTTGGATCCCATGAACCAAACTTTTACTCCGCCCTGGCTCGGTGTCTCACTACGAATATTTGTTTAGCACTAGAATATCTGGTTAAATTAGTGACGTTGATGAATCTACAATACTTACTGGAAAATTATTCAAGTCATCTGTTTAAACTGCTTAGACATCGACTCATCATGATTTATCAGATCTTCATTTCCATTTAGATACATATCATCTGTCATTATTGTAAACAACAACAATTTTGCAAATTACAGATTGTTATTTAGTTCTGTTTAATGAAGACTTCATTAACATCCATATTCATATTTCTTATACTCCATATTTAAAAATATATTAAGTGCTGGACAGAATAAACAAATTGCTGTTGTTCCATCTATTTTATAGATAGATTCTTCAATTGGAAGTAAAATAGTTCATAAAAATAATAATTAAAACATTCTGTTGATGTTTCACACGAGATGTGCTTAATTTTCAACTGATCAAATACGGAACTGACAAGATTGCACTATAAATATGTAACTGAAATTCTCCAGTATCATTAGTGATTATTTACTACTCATAATGAAATTACAAATCACGACAATTTTTATAGCAAGCTTGATAGCAGCAACCGTTGGTCAGTGGGATCCTCATTTTATTGAAGATCGTCAGGGAATTGTTCATCTCTTTGAATGGAAATGGCTAGATATTGCTGATGAATGTGAGACATTTTTAGGACCTAATAAAATTGGCGGTGTTCAAACTAGTGTCGCGAATGAAAATGTTATTATTAGTGGACGTCCATGGTACGAACGTTATCAACCAATGTCATTTAAATTAGAAACAAGATCCGGAAATGAAAATGAATTTAAGGAAATGATTACTAGATGCCGAAATGCAGGAGTTAGAATCTTTGTGGATGTTGTTGTAAATCATATGGCAGCATCTCAAGAAACCTCACCTGCTACTGGAACTGGCGGCTCTGAAGCATATCCTGGTGATCGATGGTATCCAGCTGTACCATTCAATAAAACTGCTTTCCATACTTCCTGTGCAATAGAAAACTATAATGATGCAAAACAAGTTAGAGACTGTGAACTTTCAGGTTTGCCTGATCTTGACCAAGGAGTCAAATATGTCCGTGAAAAAATTGTTGAATATTTAAATCATCTTATTGATTTGGGTGTAGCTGGCTTCAGAATGGATGCATGTACGTATATTACTAAATTACAATCATGCAGATAATAATTTTTATATTTATTGATGAGAAGGCAAGCACATGTGGCCCAGAGACTTGAGAGCAATTTATTCAAAAGTAAAACCGCTAAGTAAGGAACACGGTTTTGTTCAAGGTTCTCGTCCGTTCTTCTTTCAAGAAGTAATCGATATGGGTAATGAGGCTGTTAAACGTCAAGAATATATTTCGCTTGGAACTGTCACGGAGTTCACCTACTCAACACAGGTTAATTAACTATATACTTTGTATTTAATTCCTTTTAATTGAGTTTTAAAATGTTCTTAAACGCATTAATGTCCAGATTGGAATGGTCTTCCGTAAAATTGAACGAGACTTATCAGCTTTGAGACTTTGGGGACCACCAAGTGGATTCTTGCCATCAAGATTTAGCTTTGTTTTTATTTGCAATCACGATAAGTATGGCTATTTGTCATTTAAATATTTTGTTCTTTACTAATATATTCTCAATACAATTTCAGTCAACGTGGTCATGGTTCTGGAGGAGATATGATTCTATCATATAAAGATAAAGATCTATTCACAAAAGCATCAGCTTTTATGCTTGCACATCCACATGGAGGAAATCATCCACGTCTTATGAGCAGTTATTATTTTGATGATCCAAGTCAAGGACCACCACAAGATTCTAACGGTAATATTATATCACGTGAAATTGATTCTAATGGTGCTTGTACAAATGGATGGGTTTGTGAACATCGTTGGCCAGAAATTGTGAAAATGGTCAAATTCCGTGCTGTAACTGACAAAACTGTTGTTATGAGTTTTACAAATATTGCTGAAAACCAAATTTCATTTTGTCGTGGACGTAAAGGCTTTGTAGCCATTAATAATTCCGATCAAAGTCTGAATGCAACTGTCAACGCATGTCTTCCAAATGGTGTCTATTGTGATGTCATAAGTGGCGATAAAGTTGATGATAAATGTACAGGAACATCTGTAACTGTCCGTGCCGGCAAAGCACATATTGAAATTCCATCAAGTTCCTTTGGATTTTTGGCAATACATCTTGAATCCAGATTGTCTAACTGAATTGTTTGATGATGAATATTAAGAACCAATAAATTATATTTTTAAATGCATCACATAAATCGAAAGTATAACATTGAGGTCATTGTGCAATTTTATCAATGAATTGTGACTTAAATAAATTTGTCACTTACAAAATCAATACATATTTAATGCACAGCAACAAATCTTTTTAACGCTTTAGTAAAAAATGTCGAAACTTGATATAAATTGAAATTGAAATGCAAAATCGGCAGGTATAACAAGTATCCTGATGAGTTTTGAAATTTAAATTGATTTTGATTGTTTGTGTAAGCGACATATTGTCTCGTTGGGCTTGGCATTAAAAATTAGTTTTGAGTTTGTTAAATTTGGTAATTTGAATTCAGAAGCTGATGCTTAATAAGGAAAAATTCAGGTCTTTGAAGAAGCCGTTTTATTATGAAAGCCAGAATCACTTGATATTTTCATCAGATGCTTAATTACGAAAAAAACAATCCTTAACAACATCATTTAAGTTGAAATTGCAATTCGATATGCATAATCTGTTTAATCGCTCGATCCGCTTGTCGTTATGCAATTTAAGTTGAGCACAACTTAATAAATGCTCTTGATTAATTCAGTGTGAAAAGGAATACGAGATTGCAGTCATGAAGAATTTATTTTATTGTTTCACAGAAGTGTAAAGCATAACTTAATATCTTGTCAATATCCTATTTCAATGTTAAAAGGGTAATTTTGATGTTGAACTGTTAAAGCTTTTGAAATTGTTCTATCAGCTTGGCTTTTTAATGAGCATCTTCAAAATTAAGTTTAAAATGTCATTAATCCAAAGGAATCGGAATCTGCAGCTTAAACTCATATATTCTTAATACAAACTGCGTCAAAGAAAAACATCAAATCTGATGAAATTCTTACAAGAACCCGTTGAATAAATAAAAACTAGACGCTGTCCATAATTGTGCACTTAAATCAAGAGCATAAAATTGTTTGCATTTATAATGAAGAGTATACGAAAGGGCAAGTAGCAATACTTGATATTCTTGTACATGTATCATCATTGATACAATCATTAAGAATGATGAGCAACAGCTGATAATTGTTAGCTATGCAGTGATGTCTTGTATGTGTGTTGTTTATGCATAAATTATTGATTAACAAGCCAAGAGAGTGAGTCTCTGTACGTGAAATAAAAATACCGTTCCACAATAGTCAGAAGAATTAAGTTTTTTTTTCTTTCTTTACTTCCATTCTCACAATGGAGAATATAAAATTAACTTAACATCAGAGTAAGAAAGCATTTGACTCTTTCTCCAATACACATATCACATTACCAAGCTCGTCTACTTCTGCTCATCGCAATTTTTCTTCTCTTTTTTTTTCTTTCTTTTTACCGATTCCAATTCCAATTTAACTGATGGTGCAAAGCATTTGAACATCCAGTTCTCTTTAAACTGTTGACTTGAAAGCATCTTAAGAAGAAGAAGAAGTGAATTTTGTTAAATTAAATAGGAAGAGAAATTTTTGGTGACAAATTTTGTTTAAAGTTACAAAAAATTCTTGAGGATCAAAAATACAAAAATGAAACTTTACGTGGTAAGATGTGAATCGAAAAGCAGGAAATCAAAATTGTGCAACTGATATAAAGAATGTTGTGGAAGAATAAGAAAGAAAATTGCTACAATTTGCAAAGTGAAATGAAAAAATTTACTGTTATCATGTATAAGAATTACAGCTAATGCTTTACACCTCTATTAAGCAAATCTTCTAAAAAAAGAAAATCATTAAATAGCTGCTAAATCAGGCACAAAATAAATCTAATTATAAAATGTCATATTTGTGTCAATTGAGAATTTAGTCATGTTAAAATTCCCATTTATACATTGATTTATTTAAATAACGGAGTCGGCGATGCTTGACCGAGTGATAGTCTACAATAATATTTGTGTAGAAGAATGATGTGTGATTTAATCATTAACAGAACTAGTTTTCTTGTATCCCAAAATGTAGATTCTTTTGAAAGAATCATTAGTTTAGTTACGTTACTTATAAGAGGTCAAAACAATCTTCCTTAAACTCCAAAACAGTCCTTAATTAAATATCCTTAAAATCAGAACTAATTATCGACTTTTTCATACCAAATCCGAATCCACTTCGAGCACTGCTTTGTATAATTCATCAAAAATTCTTAAATTTCAATCATCAAAAACGAGCTTTAAGACATCCTAAAAGAGGCAACAAATTTCTATGTGATGCCCGGTCTACAGTAGCCGACACATTAAGAACAAACAAAAACTATGAAAAGATAAATATGCAAATGAGGAACATGTAAAATGATAAATATATGTCAACGATTCTCTTATTTTTAATTCATGTTTATACTTTTGTTCCTTCACAATTGTCTGACCCAAAAGGCATATGTGTCAAATATTTATATTAACACTTCCCGAAAAAAACTTTCATTCTTGGCTTCACTGAAGAATGTTAATCATCAATTAAATTCCGCAAAGTTCTCATGAAAGCAATTATGGCAAGTTAGCATCTCGTGCATAGCCATACGAGTTATTCAAACAATGAGATAATAAAATACTACGTTAAGCGCCAGAACCAGTTCTGTTAGCCATTTGATTATGACAATGATCCCATTCTTTTGCGTACACATAACAATGTTTCTTTCGTTCCCATTACTTTGTTTCTCTGGATGATCAAGATAAAAATGCCAAGCTTTTTTTTTGCTTGTTCATTCAACTCAAAGGCAACTGTATAACAAGAACATTAACAAATTCATATATGGTTTAATATAAATTGAAAAAGAGAAATTAATGACTTAAATTCTGGATCACGATGGACCGGAAAATATGTGAGAAAGATGAAATTAAAGTCTGTTAAGAATTCTCTTTAAAAACTTGTGACTTAAGCGCATTTGGAAGTTATTAAGAATAGGCAATAATCTTAAAAGCCTTAAATTTAAATGTGATAAATGGAAACTTTCCCGGCGATTATGTCGAAGCTTAAGAATATTTCATATTAAGTGCTGTATTAGAAGCAACTATCACGCAACCTTTTATATTTTGCGGCACACCTTGATGATTAGCCTGGATCAAAACCTCACATGGCATATAATTCAATTCATTTCCAAGAATTTTTGACCGCGACACACAGGTTGCCCATCACTGATGTATACAAACAGACACAATTCATCCATTTCTTTTATAAAAATACGCATTAAATCTTTAAGTATCACACGAAAATAAACTGTCCACGCGAAAAAACTGTATACTCGTAAAGTGGCTATTAATTCTCTTATTTAAAGACCATTCCAAAATGTGTGATAAAGTGTGTGTATTAATCGCTGGATATAAAACATTCCTTTTTGTCTCCAATGAATGAAAATTACTCAATTGAGTGAAAAATAAATAAATAAAGTAAGGCGAGAAATTGCTGCTTAAACATGCAGTAAAAGTAATATAATGTACAATGTCAAGGCTGGATGAAAAAAGAGCGCCAATTGGCCAAAAGCTGTTAAAATTAATTTTTCCGTCTTCGTGTTTTGCGTGACTAAATTTAAGTGCTTTTTCAGTCTTTTAGGACATAAGCATAAAACATTACAATTGATAATAAGAATAATCATTCTGTCATCACTGTCAGTGAACTGAATATGCTTAAGAATTGACCGTATCACATCGATGATGAGTAAATAAGCAGTTCAATGACTTAATCGATAATTAAAGCTGAGAAGAATGCTGTCGCTACCTGATGATACAAACTTCTCAATTATTATTCTTACAAAATAGCAATAAAAATCCAACTGTAGAATCATTCCTACACAGACCTTAATTCATATATAAAAGATGCACTCAATAACCGCTGCTCACCGTTGCTTATAGATTAATAAGAAGTCACAGAATTATTTTTATTGTCTTCTAAAAAGAACTTCTTTTTTTACATCTTGCGATGAGATGAGATGTGATGTTAATTGCAATTTTTTAGATTCTTCGTGCTCTTGTGTACTCGAATGTCAGACTTTTCTTCATGCCGCTATAAACTGTGAGAAAAAAAGTCAATTAAATCACTCTGCCGCGTTGTGATTAATTACAGACAATTTTGAATAAGTGGTGAAATAATTAAACTCGTTTAAGATTTTTTTGATGAATTGCTTGTTCTACTTATGTCTGCAAATTATTTACAGTGAATCTTAATATCCAGAATAAATGGGGATTTAATTATTTTGGTCTTAATCTTTTTGATATTTTGATGAATCTATAATAGTGAATCAGAGTTGTCATTAACTTAACCAGCTTAAAGGTGGTGCTAAGCAAGGCATGTTGAGGTTTATTTGACGCCTTTGCAAATACAAATTCTACTATGATATAGCTAGGGCCGTGAGAGGCCAAGTACTGTATTTTTGGCTGGATCCTGTTATACTTTTCTCTCTTGGTGCTGTGTCTAGACGAAGATCTAAAAAGTTCCGATTTTTGAAGAAATTCGAACGTAATTCAACTAGTTCTTCCAGTGTTAAGACTCAAAACAGTCCAACTGAACCTCTGTAGTACTAAACTTAGAAATGCCATAAATTTTTGCGAAAATCTTCTTCTCATCCAAAGCTAGACATACTTTTATTTACAAAAACTAAATAAATAGGACCAATAGATTATAAAAATTTAGTAGAGTATGATACTACATCAAACTAATTCTTGCACAGCAGGATTGATCTATTTAAGAAGTAAATCAAGTAAATTTACTAATTAAATAAATTAATACTGAACTTCGTGTTGCCTGCCTCAAAAATTTAATGAAATAAATTACAACAATTTTTAAACAAATTATATTAATAACATTTACGGCCCATTTCTGTTTACTTATATTGATCCACTTATACTTTACATATTGAACGTATGGTATGCATAGTGAGGTCTCAAAACCCAATTTTTCATTCTCTTTTCATACCTTTATTTTGATAAAAGTGCACAAAACAAAATAAACATATGAATGACACGTTAAACGTACTTATGTCCGGAGATTAAGTAACTGTCAGTATCATATGAATGAATAAGCAATGACGCGTCCAAATATTGAATTTTTTTGGTCTTGATTCTTTGAAATGAAACAAAATACGTGAAATTGAGGCCCACATGTGGTGTCGTTGAAGTATTTCGATTTTGGTAAATGTGATCTGCATTATTTATAGGCTACAAAAAATCATGCAGTTGGAATTTTGATGACTTAAATAAAAAAGCAGTTCCTCATCACGACAAATTACTTGACTCCTGATATGTCTGATATTTTCATATAAGGCTACTCATAAATTTTTCAAGCACTTAAAAAAGCTATTAAAAAGTCCTATAAACCGACAAGATAATTGTAACTGGTTTCATGCTGTTCCTTTGTAAATGATCTTGTGCAAGTTCATTGGAACAATGAATTATTATATTTTAAGTGAATTCTTTTCATTTTATTTACTCACAGGATTATTATCTGCTATCATTAAGACAGAACAAAAACAGTCAATTTTTCAAAGCCTGTCAGGCATTTTTGTAAGCATTTAAATCTCTTTGTGAGTTCTTAATGATTATTGGAAATTCTTTTTAAGATATAGTAATGTTGGCTTAAAGTCAATATTCATTTCAATTGGGGATGTTTTGTCATATTATTGGGTTAATCCTGAATCTTCTTAAAACAAAAAGTTGCGTTTGTAAATTATTGTTTTAAATGCATTCAAGTTGGAACAATGTAATTAAAGGATTAGGTTTATATTCCCGAGACACACAAATGAAGAAGACTTCGTCACGTAGCTTTTAAGGTTCCGCTAAAACCATCCTTACTTACTTAATTTGCTGACCATTCAAGATTCTATTATTGTGATCCATGACCTGCCTCAGAAAATGACGCTTAAACCAGCTCTAATAAAATTTAAATGCAATACTGTCTCTATCGACAGCTTCCAGGTTTAACGAAGGCATAAAAGCCGCTCGGGATTCCATTAAGGTCAAATTAGGCTTTACTCTGTTCTTGTGTGTTGTACAGGCATCTTACCTAAGATTCTTATGAATTATTGAAAATATTTAAACAAATTATTAGCATATGGGAACGAAACGAAACGAAACTTATGAAATATATCCCGGTAGAAACAAAATGTTCTTAGCATTTTATGGTCAAAAAATGTAAATTCATGCCAAATTTGATACTTTTTCTATAAATGCTCTTAATAAAATTTAAATATTCTGAATATTATTTTGCCAAGCCTTACTTAAACGACTATGAACAGTTACAAACTATTTCATCCAAATCCATAAATTCTTAAAAGAAGTAAATATAGAACCTGTAAAAGGTACAATAAAAAATATGTTAAAACACCTTCCTATGAGATCAAAAGCAGAATTTCATAAACGATTTTTAAAAAAGATTCCCGAATATTAATTTTAACATTTCTTAAAAATTTGCATAATGCCTTAATTGAATTCAAAGTTTCTTGAACTTTTGTTTTTCATGTGATTATCATAATAAGACATGACGTTAATGTGACTCTGAAATATTTAACGAGATAGTAACCAAGAGAACTTTTTCTTTTACAACGGCACCGCTTAAGGTGCGTTAGAAGCGAGAAACTTGAAATTAAATCATAAATGTGATATAAAATGTCTATCACAAGACAGTAGGAAATTTGTTTATTGGAGAAGATTTATGGTCGACTGGCCCGGCCATAAATTTAATCTATTTTCTCTGCATAAAATTCATTATCAAGTCTTAATCTTCTTTAAGAGTCTTAATAAAATTCGTGGTCTAACAAAAGAAAGAATGAAGTTAATGGATGTAAATATTGACTGTTTATTATTATAATCGGATAATGGAATAAGTAAAAAGCATTCGCTAGAAGAAAGTAAGGAAATTGCTATGACTTAATCAGATGATGAATAGCAAAAAGATTCTGTCTAAGATTTTTATTACATGGCGGAATTTTAGCACAGCCATAAAGCTTAGATGGTGGTTTCGTGTAGCAATTCATTCAAAAATAAATGCATACGAATTTTTACAGTTTTGCGGCATTCAATTAATAAATTAGCATCTTAATAGAGTTCATTGACTTGGGATTTATTGAAGAATGTGTGTCCAATAAAATCGATCATTAATCTGTCTCCAATCCTCAATAAATCGATGAATTTTAAAGTATGTATTGATGTTTATGATAACATTAAGTCGTAAGCTAGGATGTTCATTTGCGAACTTTCTAACAGAATTAAGTCACAATATATGATTTCCGCTGATCATTTCTTTCTTATTCTCCTTCTTACATTCACTGCTAATTGGAAGCTTTAGAGATATTCTAACCAAATTTATTCTACTCTTATTCACAGACGATAGTTCTACTTATTCACATCTCTCTGGCATCAAGTCGCCCACAAAGTGTACAGTAAGTTTTTGAACAAGACAGAATTTTTCGCTTTAATTTATTCTTATTGTTATTTTTATTACGATAATCTTGTTAACAATATACAATATAGTAGTATAATATGGGATATAATTGAAATTTGGAATCTTGCATTTACGACTAATAACATTTACAGTTAAGTTTTTATCTTTAAAGTTGGCTTTAAAGTCTAATAGTAATTTTAATGAAGAAATCTGATCCACTAACATGAAATATAGTTTATAATTTGTAATAAATCCATGATACTAATGCAACTCATTAAAAATCTCAAGTAACAAAAGTTAAAGACACTAATTCAGAAGCCATTCACACAATGCACACTAATTCATGCTATTAAGTTTCTTCTGCTCAACCTGTAACAATTTCAAACAAAATACGCGCTGTTTAGACATCTTTTGTTTTCATGATTTTCTATTTGCACAAAATCTTTTCAAAATTCTTACTTCTTTTTCTATTAAAATTTAGTTCATCTTTTTCACAATTAATTCACAAGAAAGCAAATTTGAGCTTTTTTCAATTTATTTATTAAAAAGTGCAAAAAATGTTAAAAATTCAAGTGTCCATTAGTGAGATAAGAGAAACCGAGAATATCGATTTCCGTCAATTACTAAGATAAATTGTTGCAGGTACGTGTACAAAAATGTAAATAAATCATCGGATACAAGCGATACAAAGATGAAAAATTTGCTAAATTGCCAATAAAGTCACTAAAGTTCTGTAAAAAAATAAAAAATTCCAAATTTTTCATCTTTGTGTCGCTTAAATCCTTTTTATCTTAATTCTCCCAAAACCACACTAATTGATTGACTTTTTAGGATTGAAAAGCAGAACTTACATCACGTAAGAGATGGCCGATCAAATGAAAAACGTGGTTCAGAAGAGGAAACCCGAAGAATATTACAGGAAATAAATCGTATTAATATTGCTATGGGATATATAAGACAAAGTGAGCAGGCATATCCACGTGTCGTTAGTGAAAATAGTTATTACTATCCACGTCAAGAGTTTCGTCCTGCATTTCTTACAAAACCTAAAAAGAATTCACAAAATTATCGGAATTATAATTTACAGCGTGCCATAAATCCGTTTTATGCTCAAGATTATTATTATCCGACGCCATATCTTCAAGTGCCAAACAGTGGAAAGCCAATAAAATTTAAATCCAATAAACTTTATTATCCATACACAGTTTATGCCCCATATAATGTCATCTCAATGACAGATGAAGAATTAAATAAAGAGACATATAATAAGTTAGGAAAAATTGTCGTACTTCCTGAAGCTGAACGATCACCAAAGGGTATGGATATGGCTATTAAGAAACCAGCAGTTAAAATTGAAAAGAAAAATAAATTAAAGCTTAAAAATAAGGAAGTAAGAAAGGAAACTGAAGATGATGATGAGGAGGAAGAAGAAGAAGAGAATGCAGAATTGATTGATCAAATTGTAAGAATTATTGTACCAGAAGCAGCAGCTCTTGCCGATGCTGTTGAAGCAGCAGAAAAGAGTGAAAACTCTCCAGCAACTCCCAAGTTACCACCCCTTAAAAATGATAAATATTTAAATTTCGATCTTAAGGATGAAACAGATGACGATGATGAGGAAATTGAAGAATCAAGAAAAATTGGATCAGCACCACCACCACCTGCTCCAAATAGCACACGAGCCTTAAGTTTCTTAAATTCCATTGAAAGGATTCAAAACCTCACAAGTACATTCACATTCAATCGTAATAATGAGACATTGAAGAAAGCAGAGGAAGCCACATCATCCACTCTGTCTCCGGAAGATGAATATAAAGAAGAAGAGAAGGAAGAAGCCTTAGATGATATGGAGGAGCTAAAGGCTCCATTTACTCTATTTCCATTTGGACCTAAACAACAGTTACAGACATTTAAGGAAGGCGGAATAATTATTCAAAGACTGAGAGTACGTCAAGGTGGAATTGCTATTGCAGGTCCAGGAGGTGTTGCAACAGCAGGTAAATTTCTATAGCTAGTTAAAATCTGATAGTTTCTAGAAGTTGTAACATTTTTTGTATATTTTAGGAAGTGGAGGTACAGCCATAGTAGGACCATCAGGTATTGCAATTACACATCCAAGGTAAAAGCTTTAAGCTTTAGAATTGTTGAATAAATTTTTCAGGATTTCTTTTCTCTTTCATTTTAGAGGTTTGGCAATAGGGGGTAATGGATAGACTCATTCATTTTAATGTGACATAAAGGAACTAATAAAATAAATTTTCTAGGTCCAGGAGCAAGGATATACGCAGTTCCAGAAAGTGAAGACTTAGAGAAATTAGCGCTTACACACAAAGCCAGAAATCTCGATCACGTCGGTGTGTTAGTAGCGCGAGGACCAGCCATATATTATAATAATCGAGAATAAACCGAATTTCACTTGCCATAATTTTTATTTCCTTTATATTTCTGTTTCATGGCTCTCTTACTCAAATTGTTATCCTCTGTTGAATAAATATTTTATAGACTTTTTATATTTTTTTACAAAAAATTTTGCTTGCATGGCTTTTCTATGTGTGAATTAACCAATATATTAACACATGATTACTTGTATGACAGTTATCATAAAGAGAATAATTGTACAAAAATCTAGGAAAAGATCAACAAACTTAATCGAAGAGAGTATCATAAATGATGGAAGAGCTGCTCAGTTCGCTCAACAGAATCTTATTGCACCAGTTTGGTTTTATAACTATGAACCACCAAGTGTACAGTATTACCCAAAGTTTCTAACCTATAAGCCACAAGAAAAAGCTGTATATGCTCCAAAAAAAGCCAAGCCTGAAAAGTTATCGAGGAAGAAACAGAGCATGGACATCAAAATAGTTGATGCAATTCAACAAGCAGACAAGAAGTTCAAAGTTGAGGAATTCTTTTATGTTCCACGAGTCAATAGTGAGTTTTCCAAAGAATACACAGCATTGCCATCAATGCCACTTGCAGATATTATCAGACCATCAACATCGAAAGTCAAAAATTCAATAAAATCACAAAAACTTGAACTTCAAAAGCAGTCATTAGATGAAAATGATGAAGACGATGAATTAGAGACAGCAACAGTAAAAGTGGAATCAATTGGAATGTCATCAGCAGATCAGCCATTTCCAAACTATAATCCCTTCTTCCCTAAAACGACATTTTCACAAGAAGGTGTAGGCGAAGAATCAACACTGATTTTAGAACCACATTCAAAGGCTGTGTCTGGTAATGATGGAATATCAATATCATCGCCACTGTCAAGAGCAATCTTGCGACGCGGAACAGCTGTCAAACTTCTCTTTCGTCCGGAATCTGTCGCGATATCAGGCGCCGGTGGAACAAGTCATGCACAAGCTGATCTTATCTTGGATTTCATTGACGACTAAATATTGTATTAATTTCAAGGACATACCATATACCTCATTATGTGCCTTATAATCATTATTTTTATTTTTAAAATTATTGTGCATACCTCAGTCATTCATAAATTTCTTAAATATATTATTTTGCGAGTAATTTACAAACCAATATACAAAATTAATAGCTTTTCTTCTTACTTCATGTCTACATCTTTTGTTCTTTCTCCTACTCATATTGACCAGAACACATATTTTAGTTTGCTTATTACTGCTTTAACTATCACCGCTTTATTTTATTCTGCAATGTATTAATATCTTTTTTTTTTCGTATTCAAGTCACTTGAGTCGGGACTGTCGCAATTTATTGTAGATTACTGCCGTTATTGTTTTTTTTTATGCTTTGTATCTTGCTTCATGCTGATCACTGCTTCTATATACCAGCTTATCACGTGCGTATGCACATTTCAATTTGAGGTCAAGTAATGTTTTATTAATAACATAATATCCACAATAAATGATATTTAGTAATTGTAAGTCGTTGTATTGAAACCTTTTTTCGAATGTCGAAAATATATTCAGAATTGATCTGAAAAAAGTGGATCTCCTTAAGGCATTGTTAACATGTCAATTTGTCAGATCATATTCTTTAAAAGACTGCTGACAGTTTGTAGCCAATCTTGTAGTAGACTAAAATATTTTTTGTTGTAAATTCTATCCTGCATGTTTTACCGTTGTTTCCTTCTTTACCTTTACAAACTTAATTCAACTATATCCATGCAATCAATCAAAAAATACCAAAAAAAACTTAAGGGACCAACGAAATTTTAGATTCGAACAAGTGGATGATTCTGTTCGATTACCATACCTTGGTGGTGCAAAAGGTCAAGTCCTTGAAATTCGACAAAGACCTGATGGAACCATCTTTAGTCGTATTCTTATGGATGATACTAAAAAAGACCCAGAAACTGAAGAATTTTTGAACCAGAAAAATGAAGCCAATAGTTTTGAGGCAAATCTTCAGAAAATTCAAGAAGCTGCAGCAGATCTAGTAAGGATTCAAGAAGTTTTCAAGCAACAAGGAAAGTTGAGCACCGAACAACGAAAACTATACAGTCAAAGTTTGGAAAATCTAGGAATTTCAGCTCAAAAATTGGCAAAGATTGAAGGAACTGACGAAAATGTTCGTCTTCTACTTGAAGGTAATTTGTTGGATGCTTTGCATGGACAATGACTTATAAAGTCTTATTTTTTTTAAATTTAGAGCCACAAGGTGATCGCAAGAAGAGCAAGGATTCGAGAAAGAAACCAGAAAATATTAAATTTCCACCATACTATCAACGAAAAGATGAAGATTGTGATGAAGGAGTCGTTTTAGAAGAAGGAGAAACAAATTCAACAGAAACAACCACAGTTGAACCTACAACAACTGCCAGTCCCATCTCAACCTCTTCCTCAGCTCCATCATCATCATCATCATCATCGTCATCATCGTCAACAACAACAACTACGACCAAAAAGCCTTCAATAACTATCATTCAAGGTACAAATACAGCAACAGTTCAAAGTAATGGCAATGATGTAGAAGAAGAAACATCTGTAGCAGAAGCTAAGCCAGTTGGTAAGTTTATCGATAAATATTCCAAAAAAAAATGGCAAAAACTACATTTTGCAAATATTTTTAAAGGTGTCGCAATATCAGGAATTGGTGGCGTAGCAAGCTCCAAACCAGTTGGAACTGCTGTCGTTGGTCCCGGAGGACTAGCTATTGGTAAGTTTGACATTATTTGAATTTTGAAGAATAACATTTTAATAGTTTTGAGGCCAAATTTAGCTCGTCCACAGGCTACAGCAATTGCCGGTATAAAGCCAAGTGATTATAGTTCTCTTGGCCTTCCTCTGCCAACAAAACTTAAGAATTTAAATGCACGTGACTCAACATCACTTCCATCAAAGGGAAAATATGGGCTCGTCAACATTGGAGCTGACGATGACCAAACACAGTTTCTTGTCGGACCGGAATTTTTAGCCGAAGCACGACTCGCAGACAAAGGAATTGACTCAGATGGAGATGAAGAATTTGATACAGAAGATAAGGTTGAAAATGAAGACTCGAAGACGATAGAAGGTGAGAATTCCAGACGACAATCTACAATTGAAAAAGAGAAGGACGATGTCAATGAACTTGATAGTAATAAACAGACTGAATCATCTGATAATTTACAATTTCCATTCGGCATAGAATATGGCAAGCATCCACAATTCCCACCAGCTTATGACAATTTCTTTGGCTATCAATCACCATACTTTTTACCACCAAATGCTTATGTACCCGTACCATTTAATAATCAATACTTACAACGACGAGCCAGTAATGTAGGATTGAGATATCCAACACCTCTATCTCAATATCAATTTCCTGGATACTCAAATAATGGATTACCAATTTCACCATATAGATTCTTTTATGCTCAATAATATGTAGCTGAAAGTAGTAATAAGCTTTAAAAAAATTACTTAATTTATGCCATTTTTATTACACAAAATTGACTAAATGTCATTAAAATTAATTGAGATTTAAGTGAATGTACAATAATAAAATTAGTTTCGCCTGACAATTTCTCCGTGGGTGTGTCCAAAAGCACTGAACACACACATGTTGAGGACATGCGAAAAAGTAATTGTCGATGACAAAAAAAAACTTAACCTAGTAATTTTTTTATGGAGGATGAATTGATTCTTTACAGATTACACACAACTATGATGATCTTGAAAATTCTTACATTAAACAGCATTCATGTTCACGTGCGGCATTGCCTTACAATTCATTTAAAAAGTTTAAATTAACTTAGTCAAAACATGAGAGACGTTTCACGCAATTTATAATGAAAAATGGAACTACAAAGTAAATTTTTTCAAGAACATTTTCCAGTTCTCGCAATTTTATGATCGAACCACTTATGATTACGGACGGTAGATTCGATAAATATATTTATTTTAGTTGTTCCTACGTTAAATCATTTATCAATTCTACGATATGTATGGATATAATCAGAGTTTTGTGTGATATTACATTTTAAAATATATCACGTAAATTATCCTGAAATAGGTTTTCCTTCAATTTGTGGAAATTGTTAGTATGACGATCACTTTGGACTAAATAAATTCTTGGATGTTTTAGGATTTATGACAGGCCAACCATTTTATCATAAACTAAAAATCAATAATTTATTCTATAAATTTCTTTAAAACCCAAATTTAATCTGAACATACTATAAGGCTGTACTTCACAAATATAGCTCTACGATACATTAATGTCACACGCAACACAATCTCAAGTGTATGGTGAAAATTTTCTTCTTCTTCTTTCCTTGGCGAAGGCACACGAGGGACCTTTGCCGCATTTGGAATTCTTCCGAAGCTGGATCTGTCTTTGGATAGCTTCTGCCCGTTTTTAATTTCCAGCACTTTTGCATCATTGCTCACACAGTAATCCCATGAGCTATTTGGTCTTCCTCGAGATCTCTTTCAATCCAGAAAGTCACCAGTTGTGAAAAGTTTATGGATACATTAAAACAGAATTTCGGATTTTTTAAACTAATGTTGTCCTATCTTAATTGAGTCACCTCGAACAGCACACTGTGTTTGCTAAGTCACCGCACAATATTAGGTTCGTCACAATACCGAAAAGACACGAAGTTGCCCTGACGGCATCATGACGGCATATTTTTATCCTTTTTTACAGTGAAAAAAGCAGCTTCCAGGGTTGTGTCGCTCGGACACCCTGCTAAGAATTTAAAGAACCATTGCTTTACGGGATACTGGCTTGTTACGATACATAAGTTAATTTTGGGTTATGGAGTCCATAAATTTCTGTTTTATGTTAAAAGCAGATCCCAAATTTGACTAAGATTTTGAAAAACTGATTCAATTTTAAATCAATTTCATGTAAATTTTGCATAGACTTAAAAGGCTCAAAAGGAGGCCTTCACAATTAGATCTTTAAGATGTTACAATACATTTTTTCAATTTTCATGTAAATTAGCAAACAGTCTAATCTTCTACACCTGGTTCTTTCTATTTTTGCAATCAATTATTTAATCAGAATTAAGCCTTCCTTCTAAAATTGGATCTAAGAATGTTGTCTGAACAAAATGCGTTTTTGCTACCTGCCATTGTCACTTCCAATGCATTCTTAACGTGTTCTTTCGTCTTTCTTTTCCCATTCATTCTTACAAGGATCTTTAAAGAAGTGAAAGTAATTTTAGAATTTACCTGAGAATTGTATGTATCATTTGCATAATATATGAACACTAACAGTAACAAGAATAATAGTAAAAATAAAATTTATGGTATCTTATGCAACTTATGAAACGAATCAGTAAGAAAAAAGCAAGAAGAGTTTACAAAAAGGCAGGCAATACTGACAATAAAAAAATATAAAAAAAAAAGTGTTAAAGCGGAAAGAATGGCAAGAAAAAGAATGAAGAAGAAGAGCGTACGGACATGCTGTAAAGTTTATAAGGATCGGAAAAAGGCGAAAGGGCTTTAGTTGCTCTTTGAGTCTGAAAGTGAAAACAAGTGAAAAAAGGAATAGCAAATATTGCTTTAAAACAATAAAAATAAGTTATCGAAGGTTAGTGATGTGATGCAATGTTGTTTAATATTTTGTGGATGTATCGAATGCCTTTATTTTTTGTGATAAAAATTTAATTTTTTTTACAAATTTTTCATAAGGTTTCCAAAATGCTCATTCGGGTACTGTTCGTAAATATTTCACTGCTGATCCTCGCTCAATCAGCACCATCGCCGTATTTCACAAGAAGTTTTGTCCAAACACCAAGTTCAACATATGAGCAATATCTAATTGTGCCTGATAAAAGTGATGCTTATCGTGTTCCAATGAGTCAAGTCCATCATTATTCAGATTTTCAATTTCCAAAGCAACAAGTTGTTTATTACAATCCAAGTTCTGATACTAATCAGCATAGATTACAGGCATTGAAAAAAGACAATCCATTATGGCAGCAAATGTTGATGAATTTACATGCAAAATCTGATGAAAATATGTTGAGTGATGATGCTGAAATGTCCAAAATGAGTGAAAATATGGAAATGAAGGACATGAATGATCAGAAAGTCATGAACGAAGATACAATGAGAATGATTCTAGATCAAGAGAACCCAAGTTCTGATATGATGGAAAAATTGAAGCGTGATGATACAAAAATGAATGAAATGATGAAGGCTTTAGAGGAATCTACGACTGTTGCACCTAATTTATTGACTGAACCAATTGTTGTCACTTCCAATGAAGAAATGACTCGTTCAGACATGAACACAATTATTGATCAAATGAGACAAATGAATACTGATAATCAGGAATTTACAAG